>NC_051438.1:8777023-8787238 GCF_001649575.2 Kryptolebias marmoratus
CCCCCCCCCCCCCCGCCCTGAAGGTGTCCAAACCGGTGATGGAGAAGCGCCGGCGGGAGCGCATCAACCACAGCCTGGAGACTCTGAGGCTTCTGATGCTGGAGAACACCCAGAACGAGGTACGTGGGCGCGCGACGGCCCGAGAAGAGCGCGCGACCGTGTTTTTTTTACTCTTCACTGACGGAGCCGCTCTCCTGTTTATTTTATTATTATTATTATTATTAGAAACTGAAGAACCCTAAGGTGGAGAGGGCGGAGATTCTGGAGAGCGTGGTGGACTTCCTGAAGACGGAGAAGCAGACGGAAAGGGTCCGCCGGGTCCCGTCCGGGGAGCAGAGGGGCCCCTGCGGCCCCCAGCGCAGCTACCAGGACGGGGTGAGGTCCTGCCTGCTGAGGGTCAGCCAGTTTATCGCCAGCAAGAGCCGCGAGCTGGAGGGCAGTCCGGGCCCGGTCCAAGGCTCTCCGCTCCCCCCCCATCCTCCTCCTCCTCAGCTGCGCGTCTCACAGCTGTCCCCGTCATCTTCATCATCACCGAGGGTCTCCGCGCACACCGGGGACCCAGTGTGGAGACCCTGGCCCGTGTGAGGGGCCTCTCTGTGGGACACACTTCATCCCGTGAGGGGGGCTTCTGTCGGAGCCCGCTCCTGTTGCACAGCCTGCACGAAAAGTTTTGCACAATTAAGATTTTATTACATCATATTCTCTTTAGTTAAGCTACGTTTCTTTCTTTCTCTGTTGTTTATTCTTTTTATTGTTGTTAAAGATTAAAAAAAGGCGCGTGTTTGTTGCGAGGACCGTGCGTAAAAAGTTAATGCGTTGTTTTTCCTTTTTGCTCTGAAGTTAACATACCTGACAACAAAAGTCTGCTCTGTTCCTATTTTCAATAAAAGTTAAAAACAAAGGGAAAAAAAGCAAGGAAGAAGGACCACCCAGTTTCCTAACTGTCTCCGCCGGTTGGAGTGGCCCATTGGCAGCGTGAATGGTCCGGTGATCCGGATAAAGGAGGACCATCGACAGGTCCTCAGCTCAGCCTGGACTCCATGTTCCTCCTCATTGACATGTTGATCAGCAGCCTGCAGCTGCTGTGGAGTGGACAATACAAAAACAACAACAACAAAAAAAGATTGTGGTCATTCTCACGTGTTCAGAGATCACACACTGAATAAAGCATGGGCTGTTTACTATTTAGTTTGGTTATTTGGATTCAGCTATCCAGCAAATAGGAGAGGAGGTGATAAAAAGAAACAAATAATTCAAATAAAGCCAGTGAATGAATGTAATAGCTGAAACAAATAAATAAAAAAGAGGATAACCAGAGATTAGAGGAATGGTTGGATGGTCCCACCTTGTTTCCTGTTCACAGATGGTAGAAAGATTAAATTCTGTCTGAGCAAAGAAGGCTTGGATTTAAAGACTGAACTTTTACCAAGTGTTACAATTAGGTTCAGAATAAAATGTCTTTTTATCGGTGATTTATTTCTGTAACAATCTTGCTGATCGTCTCACCTGAACTCAATTTGACTGAAAAAACTGGGACCTGACCTGTTTTTATTGAAGTTTAAAAACAAACAGAACGACAAAAATCCCTTTTTCTGCAGCCGAAATTCTGAGTGAGGAATTTGAGGAAGAAGCTGAAACATCCACCCATCTTTCCATGATCCACACAACCAGCCATCCATCTGTTCACCCAGTTTTCCGTGCGGGGGTCTTGGACAGGTGTGGACAGCACAGTGGTCACCGTGTCAGTGGAGGACAGGGACGGGACACCAGTCCATCACGGGGCAGGAGCTGAAACACAACTGTTGAAGTCAAAAGACTCAGAACAAAAGCTAAGATCAGCAAAACCGGAGCTAAAATCCAAAACCAGCAAAACAAAGGCTAAAACGGAAGCAAGTAGGCTCAAGTAGATTCCAAAGAGTGCAAGGTTTTACAAGAATTTGAAGAATTCTTCTTTCATTTTAACCAGAAAAAAAAACTTATTTAAAAAAAGTATAAAAGTTACACAAAGGTCTTTTTTAAGTTTTATTTTGTTTTAGAGTGTTTCATTTTAAACTAGAAAGCAGCTCTTATGACTTTTATCTTTGAATAACTTGCTTTAAATCCAACATATTTATTGATGCCATAAAATTGAATACATGCTGAATTATTTTTTAGCAGTTGGCAATATATTGAAAAATGTTAAGTGAGTGAAATCCCACTGTATGTCAGAAATGTGTAAGCTGAAAAACTATTAGCTTAACAGTAACACCGGGAAAAAAGTCATATTAAGTTTAATTTAGATGTGGTATAAAATGACAGAAAGCTGTGCACTCAACACATTTATAATCACTGATAAAGTTGGGAAGTTAATTCACCAAAGCAGCACAACTTATTACTGTCATTCGGCTGCAGAAATATTAGAATGTAGGCAAAATGTGGACAGGAACATTTCCTCTGGTCAATAAAAAAATGTAAACATGTTATTTTTGGTTGCAGACCCATGTTTTTACTGGAACCACATCCAGACTGACGGCTGATGCCACTGGGACTCAAAGCAGATCCAAAATGGCCGCCACAGAGGCAAAGTCCTAGTTTAACATGTCAATAACTAGTTGGAATCGTCATTAACTAGTTGGAGTCAACTCTGTGTTACCAACAGAGGATGATAAAGAGGACAGAGTCCGAGTTTCGGTGTTTGTGGGGCTAAAACACGGCCGACATTCCGGTTCCTCGCTTCCGGTTGACCCCAAACAGGACGCGGCTGGTTGCCACGGCAACGAGAAACCAACCGACTCCCTGTCGACGTAAACAGCCATAAAGCAGAGGGTTAACTTTTTTCATATTAGTCTATTTTATAACCTAACTATTTTATAACCCAGACACGCGACTGAATTTGGACCCTTGAACTTTTAGGGCACGCGCGCCCATAAATAAGCCCTCTGATCCGCACGCGCCAGCGGAAACCAAAGGGTGCTGTTTGTTATCGTGGTGGGGAGGGCACGGACCGTCTGCCTCTATGGCTGCCGGCCGGAGTGTGTCAGCTGCACAGATCCTGTGTGAAGTCCAGAGGAGGTCCGGGAGGAGAGACACACTTAACACCCGGGTGTCACCTCACCGTCACGACCCACAGTCCGCCTCTCCATCCCGGCTCCGCGCTGTTCGGGTGGAGGGAAACTTTACCTGCCACTACATTTGATGCACTTTTTGCACTCTTATGTCCTCACATCAGTCTGGCGTGCGGAGGCACGGATCCTGAATATCTGTCCTCATCGGTTTCATCACTGGGAGCAAATTGCTGATGTCTCACAGGTCATAAAAAACCCTCAGAGCTGCTCACTTTGTCACTTCAGCTCTGTTCCCACGGGTGGAGAGGAAAGATTCCCATGGCCTCACCAAGACCCCCTCCTGACACAGAATCAGTCTGCTTCTGAATCTATCTATCTATCTATCTATCTATCTATCTATCTATCTATCTATCTATCTATCTATCTATCTATCTATCTATCTATCTATCTATCTATCTATCTATCTATCTATCTATCTATCTATCTATCTATCGAACATACATTTAGGTGTCATTAGGCGTCCATGTTAACACCTTTGAGGTGCTTTGATGAAACAAACATGATAAAATAAAAGAGAATGTGCAAAGCGTGATCACAGTTGTAGTGATAATTGAATTATAAAAGGAAAGTGATGGTTTTGGTATTTGTTAAAGGGTTCAGAGGATAATGCTGAGTCCATTCCTTCATATTCAGATTACACCCACAAACTTTGAGCTGTTTTAGCCCTTTTCTATATCAGACCGTTCAGCTTCGCTGTGCTGGGACTTCTGTTTTTTGTAGCTTTTATACTTTTCAAATTACTTACCTTTCTTTTATGTAAAACTCCCCATAAAAATACATCAAGATCTCTTGAATATTTTTAAACCCAAAATCTGATTCAGCAGACCTGCTCTGTTTTTGTCATGTTTTAGCTAGCATTTTGCTAATTTTAGTTTTTTGGTTAGCCTTTTACCACGTTTACATTTTAACTAGCTTTTTGCTATTTTTAGCTTTAAGCAACTGTTTGCTACTTTTAGCTTTTAAGTAATGTTTTGCTATTTTTATTTTTGGCCACTGTTCTGCTACCTTTAGTTTTTAGGTACTCCTTTCGGTCTTTTGCTCCTTTTAGCTTCTGCTCTCCTTGTTTTAGCTCAGCTTCAGCTCCTTCAGCTCTTCATTATAGGTTTTTAAGAGCCTTCAGCTTTTTGTTTGAAGCTTAAAAGGATTTCAGGAGAGTTTAATTTAAAATTAAACTGGATTAAATATGGATGAATATTAGGGAGGGGATCCTGCAAACCTCTGTTAGTAGATGTAAAACGTAGCATACATACATGAAAATAAAATGGTAAAGGTGTTCACATTTTTTATTATTGTTATTTTCTTTCCGAATCACAGATTGCATCTTTAAGGTTTAGCGTGGCAGAAGGTTTGGTTTAGTAAATCCAGGCTTTACTGGAGGCGTCGCGCTCAAATGAAAGGTGGCTGATTGTTTCAGCAGTTTGTCTGCAGAGCGTGCATGCTGCGTCAGTGTTTCGCTCATCAGGATATATTCAGTGTAACTTTAACTTCACTGGAGGAAAAAAACACTTGAAGGACAAGGGCTAAAACTGTTGATATTTACAGGATGAGACTTGGAGGACTTAGCCTTATTTCTTTTTTGAAAGACACTTTATTGTCACATTTAATGTCTGGCATTTAAATATAATCTAGATACTGAGGGAGTTAACAGAAGCTCCTATTATTGAAACTAAAATAACGTTTCATAACTCTTTAGGAATAACATTTTAATAAGACAAACTCCTTACATTCCTGCAGGAAGTCTTCATTTAGGAACACATATTACCTAAGTTGTTGCAAAGTTAATTACGACACATGCTGCTTTGGCACTGTTTAGAAAGAAAGAGGGGTTTATTTCTACAGAGGATGTTGCATTTATTCCAAAGGAGAACTTCATGAGAAGCTGTGGACAAAGGCCAGTTTCCAGGCTGCTGGAATCTAGAGAGTTTAACCCACAGTTTGCTTGTTGTTACTATAAAAGAGGTTTGGTTAAAACTGTGATTCGGGACTAAGTACCAAATCGATTATTGAGGCACTTTTTTACCCAGTTAATCCGAAACACATTGACTGTGTCTGAAAAAAGCCAAGACTTTACCGTTGACGATTGCATTTCTTTTAAGTTTATCTATCCGGGCCCGTAATAAAGCAATTCTCTCCCCCTCCGCGACGTCGCTCACACCTACCAGCCAATCAGAAGCCGGCCCCTGGAGTCCTTATAACCCCGCCGAGGCAGCAGGGGGAGAAAGTTGAAGCCGACAAACCGGGCAGGATGACCAGGAAACCACAGCACCAACTTCTGGATGATGGGAAGAGTAGGAAAAGGGTAGGAAACCAGTTCTTTCCCATTGTTTTAACTTTCTAATTAACGCTTGTTTATGTGTGTTGGCCAGTTTTGCCGTTAATAATCTCTGATAATGGTAACGCTCTGTCACTTATGAGCCAGATCTTGGGTTGCCAAGTTGAAGTCATCATGCAGGCTTGTTTCAAAGGGGGACCATCTGACCTCTGACCTCCTAGGAACAGATTTTTTGGGGGAACCCAGATTGTTGTAGCTATAAATGATTACCATTTAGCAGTAAGCTTGAGCGCACTGCAGGTGGCCTTTGTCAAAGCCCAGAAACCTCCACTGTACCTGTTTGTAGATGTTGAAGCCAGTTGTGGAGAAGAAGAGAAGGGATCGGATAAATCAGAGTCTCGCTGAGCTGAGAAGTTTGCTGTTGCTTTCCACCTCCGATCCCGTGAGTCCAGTCAAAGCCATCAAGTTTGAACACTAACCTGCGTTTGCAAACCGTTTTACAGTGATGAATTGTCTCCCTTCCTCTTCTTCTTCCCCCATTTTTTTGGTTATTCAACGGTTTCATGGACAACAGCGACTCCAGAATCCTAAAATAGAAAAAGCTGAGATTCTGGACTTGGCTGTGGAGTATCTTAAGAAGTGGACAGATAGGAGAAAGCCGAGCAACGGTCAGTCAAGTAAGAGTTTGTCACTCCTGGTTTTGTGTTGCTGCTTCACCCATGCTTTAGCCCTGCCGTGTGTGTCTTTGTCCCCCTCCACCGCAGACCTGAACAGCCAAAGCCGAGCCCCGTTGAGGACCCTTGGGCCCGCAGAGTCCGGCACGCCGCCTCTCCTCGGCATGGAGAGCGCGGGTTTCCAGCAGTGTGTGTCCCAGCTGTCCAGCTACATGCACAAGATAACCCCAGCGCAGAGAGCTCACCTCATGGAGGGCTTAAAGCACCGCGCCGAGGGCAGCTGGCAGCCCAATCCCGACCTCGGCGCCCCGGCCGAGGCGCCGGACGCAGCATCTGTGGAGGCCATTTGCCCGTCTGACGCCAGAGGAGAGTCCCCCTGGTTCCTCTTCTCCTCCCACTCCCCCTTCCAGCCCCACTCCTGCTCCACGCCGTGCCACGGCTACCTGTCACCCCCTCCCTCCCCCTGGTTTTCGCCTCCTTTCCCCGCGTACGCCGCCTCGCCTCCTTTCCCTGCCTTCGCCTGCCCCTTCTCCTTCCCCCCCAGCCTCTCACCTCCGTCCTCCAACACCACCGTCTTCAGTGTCTCGCCCACACTTCCTCACACCAGCCCTCTTGGCCTCCACGCCCCCCCGCTAACATCCCTGAGGCCGCCCCTGAACCCCCCACACAGGGAAGAGCCGGCAGCAAATTGTGCCTCGGCCATGTGGCGGCCCTGGATGTGATGAGGCGTTAAAGAAAGAGCCTCTTGAGTGTGGAGAGGACTGCCCAGACTGTACAGTGTATATACTTAAATATATATTTACAAATGTGATTCAAACTGCCTATATTTTGTACTCCTTTTATAAACACAAATTAAATCATGTACCTGAAGCCTTTAAAGTCTGTGGTTTTTGTTTGGTCAAAGACATCGTCACCATTTGGCGTCTGAAGTGTCACACTTCCTGTCTGAGTCCTAAACTCATTTAAGGGATTTGAAGGGTTTGTGGTGATTTTAAATTTACGAACGTTTTGCAGCAGTGGGCTGATATGGTGACGTGTTTATTACAATACTGTTGTTCCGTGGAAGGGACAGTTCGGGTCTTCATGGGGTTCTCTGGAAAAGTGAACGGTTAATATCTTACCTGCTGTAGGCAGCTGTGTGAACGACCTCAGGTTGGAGAAACAGAGTTAATCATTTTGAACCCAACCAGTCTCAAATATTTTAGAACGATTCATGCGGACAGTAATTTTCTAAACCTTTTATGTCAACTTTGCATTACATGCTTTCTTTTTCTTTGGCAGAGATACATATTATGCGCTGTAGGTGCTAATGCTATCTAGTAAATGACCACCTAAATAACCATATAACACAAAACTGACAGCAATGTAATAATTTATTAAACAGCATTTGCATGAACCACTATGAACGTTTTTAGACTGCAGTTGTTTGGGATTTAAAATGGCACCACTTTAGTCTGTCCCGCTCCAACAAAAATCAGTGTCTCACTGGGCAACGAGTGTTGGAGACTAACTGGAGAATAAAAATTGCAAGAAAACAGGCAAGTTTTTTCATTGCAGCCTCACTGAAAAAAGCATTTGAGACCAAATGACCAGCAAGCTGTGGTTTGTGCTGCCAATTGTTTAAAAATCACAGCCTATATTTGTGTGCACAGCTTTGCAAAAACATATTCTAGGCCATGAACATTACTTAGTTCATCGTACAATCATACCCAGTCCAGCTGCCCTCATGTTTATTAGTTAATCTACTGGAGCACGGTTTTGAAATGGAAATAGGCAGATTTATCCCAATTTTTAAACAATTGTTATTTATGTGGTTTTCACATCCCTCTAAAACCAGGAAGTGAAATAGTTTGAGCCGTTACAGTGACCTAAGTTGAGCTCCTAATCATAGGCGTCTAAGCTATGTTTTAAAAAGACAAGATCTGATACGGCCACAATGTTCACTCTGTGATACAGTGTTGTTGCTCCACACACAAGACTTTGGGTTTTGGGTTTTGCTTTGAGCAACTACAGACGTTTTTCATTACCTCGTTCAGTATAAGGAAAACTTAGAACAGCACCATGTGCAAAGCTGCAAAGAGACACCACTGCACTACAAATAATGTTTCATTAAGAACAGTTGATGTCCTTTGGTTTAAATGAGAAATAATATGTTTAGGGAAAGAAAAACATTTTAATTCAGTATATTAGTGTAAACCACGGTGGTGGCAGAATCATGGTTTGGGACAAAATCATCATTTATGCAAAACTGAGCTCTGATTTACCAATAAAATCAATATATGTCATTGTGTTAAATCCGTTTATGAATTAAATTTTCAGAAAAGGTGAGCCAGTCATAATTTACTCTTACACCTCACCCTGGGAGCAACGTTTAACAAGTGAAAGTCTTGACTTGAACCCTATGAGAATATTACTGAGGGACTTGAAACAAGGAGATCTTTAAAAAGAACCACTCATGTCTCAGAGATAAAGCTCTTACAAGAATAAAAAAAACTTGTCCAAACTGAACAATAGTTAAAATAAATATTTAGTTGCAGTTATTGCTGCATAAAGACACAACGTTCTGAAAACATGTTGGGGTTTTCTTTACTTTTTCTTTACTTTTATAAATTTGACAGTGTTTAGGGTTATGATTTTGCAGATGTGCAATAAATGGTGCAAATTTTACAAAATCTGAAGCACTCCTCTGTTACTAACAGATGTGCACAAATCCGTCATCAGATTTAGTTTTAATATGAAGAAATCCAACTATGTGCTGTAAATTTCAAATAAACTCTTTTTTTTTTTTTCCAAACGTAAAACTCCTGATTCTGTGTAGCAGTTAGATGAGGAAAAACCAAAACCCAAAGTCTTGTGTGTGGAGCAACAACACTGTATCACAGAATGAAAACTGTGGCCGTATCAGATCTTGTCTTTTTTTAAAAATAGCTTAGACGCCTCTGATTAGGAGCTCATCTTAGGACACTGTAACGGCTCAAACTATTTCACTTCCTGGTTTCTTCAAATAACCTCATATTAAGATTTCATTAAAGCAGAGGCACCAGGTCAGAGTGACCAAACAACAGATTGCTTAAACCTTACAGGAACTCAATCATTAGATTATTTAATCTATTCACCCTTAATATTGTCAGATCTCAACAGCTGAAGCTGAATTTGTAAATCACAGGGAACTCTTTATCGTAATATTTACACAGAATAAGGAGGAAACCAAATTTTGTCTTTAAGGTCTTATTACAAAAAGAAAACTAAAATCAATAACCCCCAAAAATAAAAAAAATCTATTAAGATGACACAACAAATATAAGACTAACACAAAGATTGACTATTAAGTAATTACTTTAAATCAGGATTTATAACACTAAAACTCAGCAACAAGTAATACTTTAATAATCTAAGGTGAAATAGTTATTATTAGTTTATGTAAAGGAAAATAATTTAGGATAATTTTTTCAGCAGCATCAGCAAATATACAGTCTATAAAATTTAAAGCAAATATCTTGCATAATGTGTGGTGCTCGGACTATGTTTCAGGATGATGCTCTTCTACTACCACACCATTTTTTTAGCTTGATATCTGTCAAACTGACTGAGTTATAGCTATGTTTATATTTGCCAAGGTCGGCTGGCTGTGGTGGCCATCTTGAATTGGATTGAAAGTTAATCAGTTGAAGGCGTACTTCAAGCTTTCTGAAGGTTGTGTTAAAATTTGTCCAGTGGTTCATGAGATATTTTGCTGACAGACACATGCACACACACACAAACAAGGGCAGAAGCAAAAAAACAAACCCTTTACCCTTTCTGAGGCATTGGTTAATGAGGTAATGAGTGGTGAAAGTGAACACAGTCCTCTTGAGCAGTTTGATGCGTGCTCTGCAGAGGGCAGCATCGACACAGCAGAGAGCCCTGCAGCAGAGCTTTGAAATGAAAATGAAGGCTGAACAGCAGATGTCACTGAGCTCTTCCATCATCGATTTCCAAGATGTCTGACCATCATCCCTCCCTTTCTTTGTCTCTCAGAGCTCAGCTCACCTTTTATCCGATGATTAAATTTCCATTACGAGCTCTAAATATTTTCAGCAGAGAGGCACCAGAGGATTTGGCCTGAGAAAACAGAATTTATCACATGATAGAACACGTCTTAGGATAATTGTTTTCCCCCCCCCCC
>NC_051438.1:8787285-8806909 GCF_001649575.2 Kryptolebias marmoratus
CCCCCCCCCCCCCCGCCCCTTTTGCTCCTATTTTTATTTTTATTTTTTTTACCAGAGAAACTTTCTCTGAGCGGGTGCCACTAGCTGTGAGGTGGCCATTGTTCTTTGTCAGAGAAATAAGAGGGTTGGCACATCACAGGGAGCTCAGACTCTCCACACTGACTCTCTCTGTTGGGTGTTTTCATCATTCTGCACCGACTCATGAAAGCAGAGAAGGTTGTTCACGTCGAAGAGGATGTTTTCCGCGGCACGGCACATAATTAATAGGGAAAGAGATCACGACTCGGAGTGAGTGACCTGACAGTGGTTAAAAATTCCTTGGCATTTTCTCAGAACAAGCTGATCAGAGCTGATCATGTTACCCTCTTTAATCACTGTTTTTTTTTCTTTCTTTCTTTCTTCTGCTGTGGCGTGCATTCCTCATTTAAAGGTTGGGAAGATGTCAAGGGTTTGTCATGGCCCACTGGGAGTCTGTGAATCTCTGCATGTTGGTGCATTTCAAGGCTTCAGATGCAGAGACAGGACCGGTGTCAGCTGCTTTCAGCCCACGTGTGCACACTTGCAGGCCATCGTGAGAGCGTACACAGTAAACAGCAGACACGCTGACATTTTGGCATCGCTGCGCTGAAGATGGAACGCTCACTGGAACGATCTCACGCAAGTTGGGAAGACAGTAAATCTGAGACCGTTATCGCAGTTATCAGAGTCTAAGTCACTAATTTACACAGGAGCAGTTTTTATAATGTCAACCTGGACGGGGTTAGATTAGTCTGCGACTTTTTATTGAACACAGTTTGAAGGAAAATCACAACAACGAAGTTCTGTTTACAACCCCAGTCCCAAAGAAGTTGGGATGTCATGTAAAATATAAATTAAAACTGAATGCAGCGATTTGCAAATCTCGTACACCCATCTTTTATTACCTCCACCAAGGAGCTTATGTTTTCTGCACTGTTGGTTTGTCTGTTCGCACAGATCACTAAAAAACTAATAATCAGATTTGTTGGGATTTTCACAAGAAACAACTGAATAAACTTCGGATCACGATCTGGATCAAACTATTTTCTAATGAGGTTTGGAACAAAGTAAACTTATCCAATATTTGAACTAAGTTGTACCATTTTTTTTTTAATTTTTGTAAATTATTTTTTATTTTATGGCAGCAACACATGTCACAAAGTTGCTCCAGGTCCATGTTTCCCTCTGTGAAGCATCCTCTCTTCTTTTTACACCAAGCTGCAAACATCCAGGAGCTGAGGAGAGCAGCTGCTGGAGGTTTTAGAGGGAATTTTGTCCCATTCTGCTCTGTTGGTTATTAGATCAATTATCTCTTAAATTAAAAGCGTCCACTGCATCAAATTTAAGAATTTTATCACAAAGGGATAAAATCTGCACAAATCTGTCATGCCCCAAAGCACAAAAGTTTTACACTTGATTGTGATGACAGTTCAGAGCTGATCTTTCATTTAAAAACACTGAAAACACTTATATTACTTCTGCTCAGGTAGCCTCTTTTATCAGGAAAAAGAAGAGAGGAAGACCCATTTAAAAAAAAAAAAATACTGATGATCAAGGGACCAAATCATGACGGGCAGAATAATAAGATTTGTTAACCATCTGAAGCTAAAACCTGATCAGAGCAGCTGTTATCAGATTAATCCAAATTGCATGAATTATGATAAATTCAGCCAGGATGTTTTCCCAAAGTGTTTGTATTTTTCTTAGGGAATTAAAAACAGGGTGAGGAAAAAACCCATAGATGCACAAGAGAATGGCTTTTAAATAGCTGTCCACTGCAGTGACCACCATGCATGAAAGGGTTAACTCAAATGAATGCTTTAATAAGATAAGTATTTTCTTTTTCCCTTGTAAAACTATAGCGGTCTCACAGCTCTTCAGATTCTTTAAGTGTCTGACAAAATATGTTCTCAGGGCTAAAATGTTATTTTTTCATCCAAAGAACTTCTTCCTCATGATTTCCTCACAGAACAACATGGAAGGAGGACTCGTGAATACACAGAACCAAACAGAGGTTATACAGTGCTGGTGTCATTTATGAAATATGCAAAAAGGGGAGAATTTAGTTCATTTTAAGTTAATACAAGTCCACAACTAATTCAGCTTGCAGGCAGCAATTTTGAATTCTTACATTAACGTTTTGTGAGGATCCTGCCTTTTGTCGGGCTTGTTCCTTTATTCTTTTCCTCTTGATCAGTGGTGTCCAATCCTGGTCCTGGAGAGTCACTGTCCTGCATGTTTTAGTTGTTTCTCTGCTCTTCAGCAGGTCTTCAAGTTCTGCAGAAGCCTGTTAATCACTCAGTCATTCGAATCATGTGTGACAAAGAGAAACATGTAAAACATGCAGGACAGAGGCCCTGTAAGACCAGGATGGGGCACCACTGCTGTAGGCAGGCTCCTGGAAAGAAAGAAGAAAGAAGAAGAAGTCACCTTGCGGTCTACGATGACCTTATCTTGACGTATCCAGTGAAAATAAGGTCTCATTGATTTTGGAAAATGGCATCTTTTCTATCTGTCCCTCTTGTAGCTGCTGTGTTTTTGTCAAAAGGTCTGTGTGAGAACTGTGATCTGCTGCAAAAAAACAAACAAACTGCAAGCTGCTCACCTGATGAGTGTGTTTGCACCTGTAATACAATTAGCACCATTTGCTGTGTGAATATGACACTTCGAAGCATAGGTTGGTGCAAATGATGAGCTGAAATGTAGCAGAAAAGACGCCCTGCTCAATCTTAGTAAATCTGCCTCTTGAGTTGTTCATTTTCTTTAAATATTATATAAATAAAAACACCCTTCTTACTGTTTTCTCATCCAGCAGCATGTTGTCTGAACCAGAAAGGAGATACGAACTTACTCCCAAAGCAGGACAGCTTCGTTTCGTTGGTGATTCCTCCGTCTACTTTGAGAAACAAGAAGTGAAGTTGGTGCAGAACGCTGCGCACGTTCTGCCTTCCTATCCTCATGTGTGTTAAATGGGAACAAAATATGTATTCAGATCCGTGCTAGTGTTCGTTTTATAACCTTGAACTCTGCCTGGCGTGCTATCTGTAATACGCTGTCTGGTTGCGAAGGAGTGACTGTGCATTCTTTCAGAGTTGTGTCAATTTGTTTGACTTAGCTGTCTTTTGGAAGCCGGCCCACGGCCTGGCTGCTTTTTTATCAGCCGTGTTTAAGAACCGCTGCAGACTCAGTCAGCATCCCGAGTGGAGGAGGACTCCTCACTCAGATCACATGTCAATACTCAAGAATGTAGATCTGTCACTACCCACAACTAAATATCGTTTTTTCCCTCCCTTTCATTTCTCTCTCTTCCCCATTTTTTTGGCGAGGGCCTTTTGAAGTAAACAGTGAAGGGATCCCAGACTGTAGCAAATTACCCCAGGACTGAGACATTTTTGACATAAGTCCTGAGAGACGGGGGCGAGCCACTTTTCCTGGCGGCCCCTTTGGCGTTTTTAATCTGAGGCTGAGGGAGACAGCAGCGCTGACAGAATGATGGGACAGCTGGACATGCTTCCAGGCCAGCAGCAGAACGGACTAAAGAGAATCCAGGATAAGGGCCACTGCAGACATCTCAGCGAGGAGCCAACGACTCGGGACAGATGACCCAAACAGGACACATCAGGACACGTCTCCCACCTTCATACTGACCTGACAGCCAAAAGGGAACAACTGAATGGGTTAAATTCATATTTGTGTAATTACAGACCTTTAAATGGTTGTCATGTAACCATCATACATCACTTCTTCTATATTATGAGAAATTTAGTTCAACTGATTCGTAAAAAAAAACAAAACGCTGATACCACAACGTCAGGACTGATGGTTGCTTGCTTTCGCATCAATTTTAATCAAATCTGATCAAACCACACTTTTAAAATCTCGTTGAAGGTTTTGGTTTTGAGCACTAAACATTTTAAATTCAACACAATAGTCATTAAATGATTTCCTTAAAGAAATATCGTGAGGTTCTCTGGAAAGATCATGAGCAATTAATATCTTACCTGTTGTAGACAGAGGTTAATTCAGACCGTACTGACGAGCTCGCAGCTAGTCGGAGCGGAGCCAAGGCCGAAGTGGATTGTTGCTGTCTGAAAAAGCAACTCCAATCTCGATTTCTGGTAGGAATACTGAAATGTTTATTTTGGAATATTGCTGCATTACATTTACTTATTCAGATCAGACCCAAAATGTTCCCCGAGGTAGAAATCCTGCAGGATTTGCTAACTAACTGCTCAGTAATCAGGCTATTAGGAAACTAAAGTAAAGATCTAGTGTTACTTGAAGGAAGACACATCACCCTTTCATGCCAGAGTGTCAAACTAAGATTATCTTAAGCTGAGAAGGGATGGAGTTAAAGCTGCTTTGGTCAACCCTTGTCAATAACTTTATGCACAGCTCACATGAAGTGTTAGCTCTCAAAGTATGTGTCGTGAATGATTCTCAGCTACTACCGCAACAAATTTTAGCTCAATATCTGTAAGACTGACAAAGTTATACAGCTTTATGTGTTTGCTTAGGTCTATTAGCTGCGGCAGCCATCTTGAATGTGGTTAAATCCAAAAGCTAATCAGTTGCGGATGAACACCAATTGGTTATTTTCTGAGAGTTTCAAGATAACCTGACCAGTGGTTCATGAGATATTTCGCTAACAGATAAACGTAGTAGACTCCACCAGAGATGGCAACGTTTTGAATACAGATATCGTGCAATCTTTTCGCCCTTAGAGTATAAGTTGGGAACGAGTCTTAGCTACTTTCACACCAAATCTGAGCTCAACAACTGTAAAACTCATCAATTTAGTCATTTTTGAAATAGGGGCTTCAGCCTTCAGAACAAGCCGATTACACTTCTGTCCATGTTACGCATACAAGCACTGAAGCAACATGTTCACTAATAGAGGGAGTCCAGTACTTTGTGTATTAATGGGATACAAACTGACAGATGTCAAAATAAGACAGTTTATTAATTAACCTATCACAATTTTTCATGCATGAGTCAACCATATTGGGTTTTGGGGTCCAAATTTGGTGGGAGCATATTTAGAAACTGTTCTAAATCTGAGTTTGCTTGAGTCCTTATACAATATTTTAGAGGCACCCACTTCAAAAGACATGAACTATCGATTGCCACAATGAGCAACAACTCTTGTACAGTTTGGAATCATGTTCCCAGACCCTTTAAGTGAAACATTACTCTTAAAAAGAAAAGGAAACAAGAGGTAATTAATTACTTTTCTCCTTCTGGTGGGTAAAGCCTGCACATCCTATCACTTATCTCGGAGCTTCATTGTCGTGGAAAACATGCTTAAAGCAGACAGGAAGTAACCTGAGCCAAACAGGAGGGAGTCAGGGCAATTATATTTGACAGAAGGTGCTTTTTACTCATGCGACCGTGCTCTCCACTTTCAAGACCTGCTATCACACTGGTCCGGCGGTTTTCTTTCTGTCTTCTCAATCTTACCGAGGCATTTCGCCGGAGCTGATGAACAATGGCCGTCTTTTCAGAGATCCTTTTTTTCCTCGGGGACCTCGCTGCGATTAGGAATACCACGAGCATCTTGCCTTCAGTCTCCAAGTTGTAATCTTTCTCTCACTGCTTGCAGATATCTTCAGATTCAAGGCTCGATTGTGGTCAGCGCGGTCCAACCCGAAACTGGGTCCCATTCGACTTCACGTAACAGAGGCGGAAGCTTTCTGATGTGAAAGCATCAAGCCTGTTTCTGCATGTCTGTGCCAGGGGTTTCCTGTGTTTTCCACCTGGGATCTTCAGCCTGGGTGACCCTGCCCTTCTTCCCCCCCGGTGGGTGGGCTGCGACCCTCTTTGGCTGCAGCCACAGCGGGTTAAAAACTCTCACCCTGTAATACCCGGGGTGTGCTCCAGTACTGCCCCTTTCAGACTTTCAGCCATAACCTAACAGGTCACAGGTCGGTGCGCCGAACAGAGAGCGCCGACCAAAATAGCCACCGACACTTGAAAGCTACCTAAAAATACCAGCTCCTGCCTGTTCTCGTTTAGAGATCGCTTTGTTTTGCGGACAACAGCGCTGGGACTTTTGACATTTTGGCCCAATGCTCCCAGAAACAGGAACGAGAAAAAAAAAGAGGGAGGAAAAAAAAAAAGCAGGCCTCATGATCTTTTTCTTCATATGTAACCTCATACCGCTGAGAAAATGTCAGAGTGCAGGAGAAAGAGCGTGGACATCACATTCTCTGGGACCTTCAGGGGCCCCGCGTGTGGACTAATAGAGCCGTCTGTTCTTATCTCCTCAGTATTAGAATTCAACCTCAGCTGCTGGAGAATACACAAACTCTGCCTCCGAACAATAAAATACATATGAAAGAAAGTCTAAAATTAGCCTCATCAGTGTGCCACGCTGAACGGCTTCAGTTTAGGTTGCTGGTCTATATTTAACAGCAGCCCGTGCATGGAAAAGATGGGATAAAAGAGGACTTTAAGTGCTGTTCCATATTTAATACTTCATGATAAGTCTATAAATACAAAACTAGATTCGTTTAGGACATAAGTAGGGTTACAAAGTGAGTGAAGCGCCACAGATGTGATGTTTGCTTGGAGAGTATGGCAGAGAAGTATGAGAGGGTAGTGCAGACATGTACACAGACAGTGAGGCAGTGGTGTGATGTGCAGTATGAGTGACACATGGGTTAAAGGCGGGGGTGGGCTTACATTAGGAATCAGCCCTGAGCCCCTTCTTGTTCGCAGCAGCGACGGACAGGCTGACAAGAGTCCTCGTGGACTATAGTGCTCATGGATGGCGTTGCGATCTGCAGTGAGAATAGAGAGCAGGTGGAGGAGAGCCTGGAGAGGTGGAGGCGTGTACCTGGACAGAAGAGGAAGGGAAGTCAGCAGGAGCGAGGTAGAACACGCATGTGAGCGCGAGGGAGACAGACCCAACAGTGAAAAGGAAGATTGACAAGATGGCCGTGGGACCTGCCGCCATGCATGGTTTGGTTTGGAGACAGTGACACAAAGAAAAAGACAAGAGGCAGAGATGAAGATGGAAAGATTTTTGTTGCGAGTGACCAATCCCACCTCTGCCACCAAATCGTCACGGCAAAAAGATAGAGGAGACAGCCTAAGATTTTCAAAGAGTGCCCATTTGAACAAAAAGCTTATCATCAAGGCCACCAGTCTCTTCATGACTGGAAGGTCGCGTCACATACAAGGATGTCAAGTATGGAGCTGCCAGGGAGGAAAAGGAACACCATAGGGAAGGTTCATATATGTAGTGAAGGAGGAGATGAAGAGGAGGATGCTCAGGATAGGGTGAGATGGAGGCAGATGATCCATGGGGACCTCTAAAGGGAACAGGTGAAAGAAGATGAAGATGCATCGCCCTACGTTTCTTTCTTTCTTTTTTTTTTCTTTCTGGGGTTTTACAAGTAGACACCTGGCAGCACTGTTGCAGGAAAACATAGTGTGCTCTATAATGGAGCTCTGGGGATTCCCACTGCAGTCCCCATAAAGAAACATGTATTTATCAATGTAAAGGAAAAGAAAACATCCTGAGTCTCTAACACCTGCACCCATTTATTTGGCTGGTGGCCGTTAGAGCAATACTGATCATTTTAGTGGGTGCTAAAGTCCTAAAGGGACATGTTTAAGTTTTTATGTTGTGCCTGAGCAGTAAAAAAAAAAAAAATATTGCTTGCTGAACATTTACAGTACATGTGCTCGGCTCTTTCAGGTTAAGAAAGTAAACGTGAGCTTTTCCCAGTGGCAAAGCAAGCGTAAGAATGTGCCTAAGACCTGGTTCATGTTTGTTGCCTTCTTGCAATTGATTTCACCAATTTTTCAAGACGCCGTGCAACGAGAGGCTGAAACATATGCAATGTAGACAAGATGCAGAGACGTTTATGGCTTTAAACATAAAACATATACAACCTACAACAGATCCTCTTAACCAGTGTTTACTAAAGGTTTCAGCTTCTGACCCACAAAATAACAGTGGTAGAAAGTTGTGATTCAGACATTGCTAAAATAAAAAAACAATTAACAAGGACATAAAAACTACACCAACTAATCATCCATAATAATATTTTTTACAGTTCATTTATAACTACTGTTTTATGGCAATTATTGAAGAACTATTCCTCTAACAACAGTTGTTGTTTTTTATTAAATCTGTGATTAAGGCAGTATCAAATGTCGGCAACTCGTTGGCAAACAGCATTTCAGGAGGAGTCTCCAAAACGTCTCAAAACGATTGCGGGGGTTTTCAGTTTCCCTGCGAGTCTCACAGAGGCCCACAGTTGCGTCGTTTGAATTTTGAACGCAATTTAAGAAATTCTGCTTCAAATTTTCTCCCAAAACAGTCACAGAGTTGTTGTCTTTTGAATCCGTCTCAAACCCGTTCGTTTGTTAGCACGCTAAACTGAGCGTGTTGGTTAACATTTAGCTTCAAGCACATGTAGATTTCAAGCTTTTTTAAAATACATTGTTGTAGAATTTGTTTGCCACAAGCCCAGAGCTTCTTATTCATTTCAAGTCATTTTTAGAGGTCTGTGAAAATAGTCACCTTTTGTTCACGTTAACGTCTGTCTGACAGAAAACGGCCACTTAGCGACATCTCGGAACATCACGCCGCGCAGATAAGAAGGGGCGAGGTGGTGTTCTGCGAGGGAATCGGTACTTTCTAAGATGAAAGCGCGCCACAATCAGATGAACCCTGAAACGTCAGCTCGCATTACGATGTCTCGTACGGTGTTTATTTTTTGATGGTGGCGTTCCCATCTTGCAGCCCCGTGACCCGAGCGCGCCCAGAGATGAACGCCGCTATCTCTCCCTCCGAGAAGTGTTGCGTGCGACCGAAGTGTGCAAGTTTATCGGAGCTTTTCTTGTCCCTCTTTTCATCCAGCCTCTGATTTCAAAGTTCCTCACAACACACAGATGCCTCTTCTTGAATAAGACTACACTTATCTGTCATTCAGGCTCCCTTTTTTCTTTTCTTTTGTTTTTGTTTTCCTTTGTTTGTTGCCACTGTGGTCTAAATGCGCGGACCACCAACCTCTCATCACTGCTGGAGAGTAAAGACAAGGAGATCTGATGAAACCAGAAATTCGGCTTCGAGCTCCGGGACCTGGTGGTACTTTGTCTGGTCCATCTAGATCGCTCTGATAGGACGTCATGATAAGTAACATGAAAGTACCCTGTCATCAGCTTTTTTCTTCTTCTCTTCCCTGTCCTAAAACATCCCAGTTGGCTGGAGACACAATACTTGAAAATTTAAATATTGATGGATTTAAGCGTGAAAGGCTGAGCAGACATCTGCTTGCGTAATTACGTCATTGACTTTTTAGTCATAAGGTGCGTTTGCCTCGATTATAAGCGTATTCTCCAGGTCTTCTGATGATCTCAAATGAGGCTTTAGGTGACGTTTTACTAATAATTCAACTCCCGTTCAGATTAGGACAGATTTCAGGAGGCTGTGAGCTTCACTGGTTGTGTTTTGTGAGGTCTAACTGTAGTGCCAGGCATTTTTTTCCCTCCCTCTCCCTCTTGTCAGCCTTAAAACAGCATTTCTTCAAAGCTGGCTAATCTTACTTTATCTCTTAAAACTATGATGGCTCCCTGCCAGGCTGTTTCATGTTATATTTAACAATCATGCTGCTGTTTCTACAGTGCCTCTTAGCATCCAATCTTCTTTGAATAAATGACTGTTTCAACTTAGAAAATTACTGTTTTTTTTTAATAAAAAGCATATTCTTCTTTGTTATTTGTGTATTTGCTCTATTTTGTTGCCTTACAACCTGGGCTTTGTATGAATCAGTTTGATTGTAGTAAATGGATATGCACAAAACTCCAGATTAATTAATAATGGTGGAGGCATATGTAATCCCCCCCACCCCCACAGCAGCAGGTCTCTCCAGGTTTGCCTCCACAAGCCACTGGAAGTTTGTCCGTTCTTCAAGACAAAACTGCTTCAGCTCCTTTGAGTTGGCTGGGCGTTGCTTGTTCACATCAACCTTTAAATAGCTTCAGAGATTCTCAGATGGATTGAAATTTGGACCAAACCAGTGGAGAGGTGCTTCAGTCATCCTGCTGGACGGTGGACCTTTGTCCCACTCTTTAGCTCCATCCAGCTTTCCTTCAACTCTGACCAGTTTCCCAATCCCTGCTGATGAGAGACCCCTCCCCTGGCATGATGCTGCCACCACCATGCTTCACTGTGGGGATGGTGTTCTCAGCATGATGAGAGGTGGTAGGTTAGTGCCAGGGATGGTGTTGTCCCTGATGAACAAAAACTACGATTTTAGTCTCATTTCATCGCAGCACCATCTTTCCACATTTTTCAAACTACTCCAACTTCCTCTCTGAGTCCATAATCATGGGTGTTTTTTGCAGATGAGCAGATGATTCCAAACTGTGTGTGTGCGTATCATCATCTATGCCTGCTCTTTGTCTTCTTGTTGTAAGCCACTACTCACAAAGAGATACCTATACTATCATCGAAAACTGAAAAAATATGGTTAAAACGCAGCTAACCGCTATTGCTTGTGTTCATTCGCACATACTGGAGTTACAAAAAGTTATTTGAACATTTTCTAGTCCACGGAATGACGTCTTTTTTGGAGCAGCTGAAGCCTGCTGATCTTCCTGTCACGGCTGTTATTATTACATGCGGCATCTTTCTGGGGTCAGAACAAAGGAACGAGGTAGTCCCTGTGAAAATAAACATTACCTGCAAGATGTATGACACCTGATTGTAGAACATCCACCAATGACAACATAAACCCTCACCCATCTACCTTCAGGGCCTGGGATTGTAGGTGCTATTGTGATTGGTCACCACAGGTGAGGTCTGTTTAAGGAAACTGCATGCCTTCCTTCCAACAGAAAACTCTCTTTGTTTGCCTCTGACACGGGGAATGTGTGGCTAAGCAGCTATGTGTGTCTTTGAGGACTTGAAATGAGGGCCTTGTATTTTCCTAATGTGCAAGATAAAACACTTTGATCCTTCGGGGCAGGCGGGTGGCTGTCAGCTGCCTGAGAGAAAAAGTACAATCTGTCACGACTCTTTTCTTTCTTAAAATTCGATAAAATGTGACACTTGACGCTAATTTTACATATAAATGATTGCAGAGAGGCTGACCTACCTTACTGGCAGCTGGTTTCTGACTACCTCATTGATGTCTGAATCTAAAAAAAACTCAACCTAGGTAAAGAAGAAATGCTAAACAGACAGAAAAATGTAACCTAGACCAATCCAGTGGTGCCAAATACAGGAAAAAAGTAAATAAACACCCAGAGGGCATCCAGGCTGACGAGGGAGTTGAGGGGAAGCAAGCACAAGGAGCTTGGGAGACGCGGGGAGCTCGGGGACAGCAGATGGCGACAGCATAGGAGGCACTGGGGGCTTGGAGAACTCTGGAGACTCAGAAACAGGAGATGGCCAGGAGGTCTGCAGAGATCCCCTGAGGCAGTCGTGGAGCATACTCTAATCCCGGAGCGCTTCTTTGAACAGCTCCTTCATTCTCGGCGAGTCCATCAACCCAGGAAGATGGGTGAACTTCCCTGGAAAGTCCTTAGTGACCCACCATCTGGTCCAAACGTCCATGGAGGCAGCCACTGTGTCAGTGCAGGTCTTGGTAATGAGATGTAGTTCTCCTCAGAGAGCCATGCAAGGAAGGGGCAGCCTGCTGGGCCTTCCTTAGAGTCGGGCATTCTGACACGATTTAAGGTTGGTTGGTGACCCAGAACACAGACAGACACAAGGAGCTTGGGAAAACTAAACACTTTTATTAACAAAAATAAACACTGCCGTGGCAGAAAAAACTCACAAAGGTGGAAAAACTTCAGGAAGCACAACAGATAACCAGACAGTGCATAACTGCAACAATGCTCAACTAAGTAACGACGAGGAAACACAAAATATAAAGGGACAGGGACAGCTAACAAACTCAAATGAAAATCGCCTGACGTGCAGACAGCTGGGGACAGCTGAGAACTTGAACATCACAGACGAAGACACTGACATGTAGAAAACACATGAAAAACCAAAACCACACAGGAAAATCCACAAGAGGATACAAAAATGTGAACAAAAATACAGAACCTGATCGTATCGGAGTCGGTTGTGAATGTTGGCAACAATCTGTTAACGGCATTCATGGGAGGGAGTTTCCGAAATGTTTCGAAACATTGCACGACAGACTTAGGACCGTCGAGCAGCTGTTGCAACGGTCAAAAATGTGCAAGAATATCACGTAAATGTCACAAAAATACCAAGCAACATTTGTGTGAGCAGTACATGTGCTCCTGGAGAGTACTGGCCCAACTTGCAAAGGGAATTTGTGTAACATTCGCAAATGTGTCAAATTTAGAGTGAAAATCTACGTTTGCTTGCAATTTTGTGCCTCCAACAGTCACAGTGCAGTGAGGTGCTGGCTTTAGTTTAGTTTTTACGGCGTGCATGTGAGGTATACTGTATGTTAGGATTTAAAGTTGCTACGTTCATGCGCCAGAGTTTCTCAACCTGACCTATAAATCTGTGGCAACCTGGTGTTGATGGAGTTCGCACCACATGTACCTGAGCATGAGACGCTTTAAGAAACAACATTATTCTTTCACAGCCATGCTTCTTAAAAACGCCAAATGGAAACAAAAAGGAAAAATATGCAAAAGTGAGACGGGTAATAAAAAGCTGGTTCTCAGAGCTGCCAAGTCATTAAGCTTAAAGCTGCCGGTTGACGTTTTCTCACCTTTTCCTGGTTAAGGAATAGGAAATCATCTCGAGAAGCACAGGCGAGACTCTCTTCCAGGCCGTGCCGGATCGGTGTGCGATGATTGGTTACTGGGACGTGCAGAGGTATGCGTGCCTCGTGAGTGGGAGGAAAAAGGGAGAAGAGGCCAGAACCTCATCAAACCCCCTCTGTGTCCAGCAACTGCTAATCTGTGTGTTCTTGTTAAACCAGTCGCTGAACTGCGACGACAGGACCCCTCAGCCAGGATCCTTTCAGCCTTCATATACATTACAGCCCGACACCGACATCTCTGCTACTCCTGCTCACTTTCACTTCTCCCGCAGCACTAAGCAAAGGATGGTGTTTGGGCTTCACGGGCTGGATTACAGTAAAATTAATTTAAAACTCAATAGATTTACACATTGTTCTGATTAGGATTAAAAGCATCCATAACAAGAAAGCACAAACCCTTTTTGTTAACGAGATAATTGTGCTGTTTGCTTGTGTCTGTGTTTGTTTGTCTGTCAGCAAAATATCTCATGCAACCAGAGGGCGGATTTGAATGAATCGCGATGAAAGTAATCGCCGGATGTGCGTCTGCAACCGATTGACTTTCGGAGTCAACTTGATTCAAGATGGCCGCCACAGCTGATCGACCTTAGCCCACACAAAAACAGCTACGACTCATTCGGTTTCACAGATATTGGGCTGAAATGTGGTGTGGTAGTAGCTAAGAGTCATCCACCAGGCATCCTCGGATCACCCAAAATTGATGTATTTTCACATCATTTTATAACTTCACTAAAACAGCTAAAACTAAAACAGATCTTAGTCTCAAACTCTGGCATGAAAGGTGGCGGGTGATATGCATTCCCTCAAGGAATACTAGGCCTTTAATTTCATATCTAAAACACAGATTATAGGAACACAGTATTCTAATAAAATGTTAAAAGGAAGTGAAAACAAGAGCAAAGTGGTGTTTATATTTGTAGAAGGTTTTGCCAAAGTTTTCTTCTTGTTTTTGCTTCCTAGCAGTCAGACTTTTATTGTGATCAGTCTCGAACCATATTTCTCCAGGCTTTCCGAAGGTCTTTAAAAGTTTTTTTTTTTTTCCTTGAACTTCGGCTGCTTTTCACTCATTTTCAGTTCACCACTTGACCGTTTCCACTGAAATGTTTGTTTGTTAAGCCACTTAACTTTGACCCGTGAATCGTTCGGGCATAAAAAGGCCCCTGAACCCAAACGATGAGTTGTGTCGACACGTAACAGACAACTTAACACAAAAACTAATTACGCTTTGTGAGTAGCAGTTTGGTACAAACACACATTTTGTTCCCATGATTTTGTCGATCTTAAACAAAGTAGAAGATAACCCAACAATGGTTCTTAATGAGGCAGTGCGTTAGCATGTTTATGGGTGAAAACACGCTCCCTGTAAGCACAAAAACACCCCAGAAGCAGAAAAACACGGTGGAGGTTTTGTCATGGTGCGGGAACGTCTTGACACACAAAGGAATAGTTCACATATTTAGAAGTGGGAATCTGTGGAAAGGCTATAAACAATTTATATCTTCCCTGTTGCAAATAATTCTTTGAACAGTCTTAGTTTGGAGAAACACAATTTAATTCTGATCGAACTGACGAGCTAATGGCTAGTCCTCGCGGGGCTAAGACCAAAGTGGATCTCTGTCATCTTAAAATGACTCCACAGTGGTAAAAAACTATTACATTGACAGCAATTTTGCAATCCACCCTTATTTTGTCAGAAATATTATGGCTTTCCTGGAGGAAGTGCTACAGCTAGCTGCTGCTGCCTCTGTTTGAGCTTAGAATGAATCTATGGTGACGTAAAGGTTTAGAAAACAGCGTTCACATGAAGCAGAATTAAACTTTGTTTCTCCAACCTGATGTCGATTAAAGATTTTTCCAACAGGTAAGATATTGTTTGTTCATAATCTTTACACAGAACTTGTTGTTGAATTGTTTCTTTTATTTTGTCAACTGGTTGTCTTCCTGTTTTGTTTTTGCTCCTTGTGTCTTTGTATCCTGTCAACATTTAATTGTCCTCTGTTATCCCCTGTTTACCTGCCACACCCATCTCCACCTGCTCCTAGTTAGTTATCTCTCACCTGTGCCCACTTCACCTAATTACCCTCTGATTTTAAAACCCGGTCATTTCCTCCGTTTACTCACTGGTCCGTTGTCGTTTTCTCTCTGGTTCCCCTCATGTCTGTCTCTGGTGTTTGCCACGGTTTTGGATTTAGTTTTGTTTTTGCTGCCTCGTCAGCCTTTTGTTTTTGTTTCTTTTTATTTTGAAATAAATTATTTTATTTCTTGGAATCCAAGCTGAGTCTGCGCATTGGGTTCGCTGCAATCTCCACCCAACCTGACAGAGTTCAGTGGTTTTAAACTGAGGGTTTTATCAGAGCTTAAAGAGAGGGGCAAAATCTGATTAACGTCAGCTTATTAAATATTTTACAGCTTCAACAACTCTTGAAAGTCCTTATCTGGTGGAACTTCTCACTCTGCTTTTTGTTTTGATTCTGCACTGCGCTGAAGTGAATCATTGACAAAAAAATTAATCTTAAACTCACACTGGGCCTTTTATGTGCTCGTATTGTTGAGATAATCATCTCTTTAAAGCTCGCCTTTTACCTTTAGACTGAGTCTGTGTGTGTGTGTGTGTGTTTGTCTGTCTGTTAGCAAAAAATCTAATGAACGACCAGATGACGTCTAATGAAACTCCCAAAAAGTAATCATTAGACGTACATCTGCCATTAGACGTATATCTACAAGCCGTTAACCTTTGGAGTCAACCCAATTCAAGATGGCTGCCACAGCCGACTGACTCTAGAACCCACAAAAATGGCTCCAACTCAGACATTTTTACAGATATTGAGCTAAAAGTTTGTGTGGTTGTGGCTAAGAGTCATTTATACTTTGAATGCATGCTGATTTTAGTTTTTAAACAAAAATCGGCGTGCATTCAGTAGTTATTAGCAACAATTAAAAAACATTGCTAATAACTACTGAAGTTAGCTGTTTTTATCAGCATAATGGATACAGTTTTCTACCCAAAAATGTGGTAAAATGACTAATTGTTGAATTAAAGCTACTAAAATGTTGAGTTAAAAGGAACAATCTAGCATCTGGGTTATTAGATGATTACAACAATGGTTAGTGCAAGCTAGCTGGCGCTAAATGCTATTAGCATCAGCCAGTTAGCGCCAGCTGGTGTTATTTCAGGAAACCAAATTCATTCCCTGTACTTAAACTAAAGTACAAACTCAACCAGGTTAAAAAACTTCTTAGAAGTTGTTTTTATGATGTTATCTTTCTTTATCACTGAGGTCCAGTCAGTTTAAAATGGCCGACAGTGAAGAGGTCTAGAACCCTACCACTGGGCAAGAACGACCCAAAAACTTTAACTCAGCAATCGAGTTATCAAAATAACCAACCAGTTTATACAGTATATATTAAACCTCATGTTTCTATTGAACTCCCAGTTTATATTTTCTGCCCTGGTTTGAATTTAGGTGCAAAGATATCACAAAGTTATGATGAGTACAGGTTCAGATGACCGATTTGATTCAAAGACTCGACTAAAAGTGTATTTTATCCTAAAGACGTCAAATGAAGAGGACGTCTCTGAGTTAATACTGACTTTGTTCCGGCTCTGGGTTATTAGAGTTCAGCAGTTTTGTGTTTAAAGGGGCGCTCCGTGTAATAAACCACGGTTCTTGTTGCCTCCGCGGTGCAGCGATGTGTCTCTCGCTCAGCCAGGGGATTTCCTCCTTCCAGAAGCGCTGAAAGTCATTACTGCGGAGGAGGATCTTTGCTCTGCTGCAGCGCCTGTTTGAAGCTCCCCACCGCATTTTGCCTCGCCAACACCCCCGGAGATCACAGGGAGCAGTCAAAGCACAGCTCGGCTCACACACCAGACAAATATCAGCATATCTCTGGGTTTCGTTCGACACAACATGATCTGAAGTTACAGGCATCCCCACAGTTCTGCCGCCTCTTCATCCCAGCCAGCAGTGTGAGACGTTAGGTGATGTAATTAGGACATAAACGTGCTGAATGTGAACGAGATTACTGCGGTATTGACTCACCATGAATTCTTTGACTTCGGTGCTTCTATATTCTTAAAAAAGTCTAAAGCAAAAGGGACCTGAGTCACACTCGTGGAGCCTTCTGACTCGCTGGGACTTGTTCTTGTTTCCTGTGATTTTTACACTTTTCCATAAAAGACCTACATGTGACTGGAACATTTGGTAAAACTGTTTACTCTGAATCATTCCAGGAGATAAACAATAGTACTAGGATGGTGGGAATAAATAGAGAAATAGCACTTTGCATGTAGTCCTAAGTGGTACTGAGTGGTACTGCGTCTGCAACTGAAGATCTTTTGAAATCAACCCCATTCAAGATGGCCGCCACAGCTAAGCAAAATTAGCAAGCACAAAAAATGGCTCAGTTTGACAGACATTAAAGTAAAATTTGTTGTGGTAGTAGCTGAGACCGAGCTCTAACTGATCTCGCGAGGCCGACGGTCACAACGCGACTCAGTCTGTTTGTTTTCAAAATGTGAATGGGCTTTAATGAAACTCTCAGGAAGTAACCACTGAGTTGACGCGTACAGTACAAGTGATTATTTTTGGGCTCACCCCCATTTCAAGATGGCTGCCAAGGCCAACTGACCTTACCTGACACAAAAAAAATGCCTGTGGTTCAGCCAGATTTACTGATATTGAGCTCAAATTTGGTGTGGTGGTAGCTGAGAGTGATCCTCAACATACAGTACGAGCGTGAACAGATCCCATAACACTGCATGTCATCGGTTACAAGGTTTGTCCAAAACAGGGTACGTTTCTCGACATAAGATGGTGATGAAGAGCTAAAACTCTGGTATAAGAGGTGGCGGGTGATATGCATTCATTCAAGGAGCACCAGTGAGATATAAAAGATAATTCACATAAATTTAACACAAATGTGTATCAGAAGCCAGAAACCTTACAGAGCATCCGGGTTTGTTTGCTCCCACCTTTAGTGGCATTGTGAAAGCAGGCGATCACGCAGCGGAGACGTCTTAACGGCCCTAATCTCAAATCAAGGAGTTGCTGTTTTCAGAGACAAGGAAACAACATCTTTTTAAGCCTGCAAGAATGCGCCGCGGTCACACGCAGGAATAATTAGTGGTGTTTTCCTGCTCTGGATGTGGGCCAAAACCTGGCATTTTGTCTGCCACTGTGAGCTAAATGTACGCCGGGTTCCACTGAGCTGAAATGGCCAAAAGAAGTGCAGGGTTTCACGCTGAATTCTTCTAGCGTATCGGTTTTCTCTGCCCTGTCTTTAAGTCGCTCGCTCTAAGCCCTCTTTTCTCTGCTTCTCTCCTTGTGTGTGTGTGTGTGTGTGTGGTTTTATTTTTTTTTCCCTACCTGGAGGTGCAGGTGTGAAAGGGTGAGGCCGTGGAAAAACATTTGATTCCCTCAGCTTGTCATGAAGGAATCCACCGACTGACCTCTGCATCTTGGCACACAATGACAAATGGGTTTGCAATTTTCCGCCTGACTGAGGGGCAACAAAGAGCATTTCCACTTTCTCCGGCAGGCAGCGCGAGGGCACAGGCTCCCTGCTCTTTAACCAGGCGAGGAGACATTCACGCTGCTGAACTCTTTGCCTCGTGGTCAAAACACGCAGTCGGACTCGGTGCGATGCGTCGAGACAAACGTGCTTCGGTGAGAGCCTGACTTCACACACCGAGGTGATCTGCCGATGAACAGAAGTTCTGCTTTCTTGCATCAGAGATTTAAGACTCCTTAGTTTTTCAGTTTGGCTTTACTTATTGTGTGAAAGCTGACTCGACGTTCCCACTTTTCTACATGCATTCAGGTCTTTTCGGTTCCTTCGAAACATTTCTCTCTTTGAAATCTGATTCAGCAAAACCGCTTAGTTTTTACCTTCGTATGGTACTTTTAGCTTTTAGTTGCAGTTTTGCTCATATTTGTCAGGATTCTGTTTTACTGTGTGTTTCTTTTTGTATTTAGTGTTTCTGGTTTCTTTTGGTTTTGTCTTCTCTGTGCTTCTGTCATCATTCACTTCTCAGTCTCTCTTGTCTGCCTGCCACGCCCATCTTCTTCTTCTTCTTCTCTTTTTTATGGCGGTAGGCTAGACTTATGGGCGTTATGCACAAGTTATAAAAAAATGTTAATATAATAAAACACCCAGATCATCTGTGAAAAGCCATCAGAGCTTCTCGCAGTTTGTCATACGTCTCAGCTGAGTTCATCCATCTTGTTTAGGAGCCGATCCAAACTGCTCGCCTGATGTTTTCCCCGCTGATGGAACGTCTGCAGGAATGTTAAAAGTGGAAGCCGTGGAAATGAACCAATTGACCTTTGTTTCCTGACCCCTGAGATCCCCACGCCCTGTGAGAACTCAAACTGTGGAGCAGGAGAATCAAAGGGATCTGTGCTGTTATTTAGTGCGGCGGCATCCCCGCTGCCACTACCCCCCCTCCCCCCCCAGGCCTGGATTGTCATTTTAAAAGGTTGTTTAATTTGAAGGGAAATAGCTGTCATGCGGGCAGCTTCTACAACCCGCTTTGTGGCGATTAAACCCAACTCAAGTGATCGGTGTACGTCTGTGAGTTTATGTGACCGTCCAGCAGATATGACGTCCTGTAGGGGTGACCGGCCTCGGTGCAAAGAGCCTAATTGATGCCTGATGCTTTTCCGGGGGCAATTATCGCGTCCAAATGTCAAGACCTAATTTGTGACTCTGATATGTGGACACATGGGCCAGAGGGAAGGGTGACACGGCGGCTCCGGAGAGACTCGCACACAGGTTTGATCAGCAGATGTGAAGGTAGGAAGTGGAGATGTGTGTGTGTGTGTGTGTGTGTG
>NC_051438.1:8806967-8816223 GCF_001649575.2 Kryptolebias marmoratus
GGGGGGGGGGGGGACTAACTTTTATTAGAGACAAATGTGTTGCTCCTCTTTTCTTGATCTGCCGACCTTTTAAGGCTTCACAAGTCGTTAAAGTACTTTTCCCTTTTCTGTTCATGCACTCAAAACATAAAAATAACCCCATGTTTTTTTTTGTTTTTTTTTTTAAAGACGTTCGGAGCTTTTGAAGTGTGGTTCCTGTGCAGAAATACTGAACAATTAATATCTTACCTGTTGCAGACAGCTCTTTGAACTGCCTCAGTTTGGAGAAAAAGAGCTTAATCCTGACCAGGCGGACGAGCTAACGGCTAGTCAGAAAACAACTCCGATCTAAAAAAAATAAATTCATAGCGGATCACAAAGATCGATGGTTTATAAATGTTCATAGCTATAAAAGCTTATGGTACTTGTAGGAGCGGCGGCAGCAGCTAGCTGTAGCATGTGGCGTGGAGCCTGGGGCACCTCCTGCATGATATCTCTGCAGGAATAACTAATATAAAACGGACAGTGATGGAGGTGACATGGACCACTGGGAATGCCTTTAGACTGAAGTAGTTTTGAGATGAGAGCAGTCTGCTAACTAGCTATTAGCTGTCCTCTGTTTCAATGTAGTTTAAAACCGAGATTGTTCCCAAAGCTATCTGAAACTAATAAAATATTAATTGTTCATAACCTTTCCATGACACCGCACTTGAAGTGTATTCTCGTCTGAACGTGACCTTTATGGCACTTTGTGGTTTTGTGTAATAACTACGGTACCTCTTTGTTAGAGGGATAGTCTGGTGATTTTTGAAGTGTTTTGTCAGATAGTCATCAATAGCTAACACCTCATCAGCCATGATGCAGCCATACAACTCCTTCTTAACAACGACCTTCCAGTGTGACGGAACGTTACGTTAGCTAATATTAAACACCTGCACCTCTGCACGACACAGTTTCTTTAGTTTGTCGCTCTTTTCTCAATCGAACATCCCTCGTTTGGCTAACCCAGGGGTCTGCAAGCTGCGGCTCAGGGGCCACGCTTGGCTCTTTAGTCCCTCCCCCTTCAGCGGCTCTTTGACTGAAACTAACGCAGAAATGAATTTAAATGCATTCGTAACTACAATACAAAAAAGTCGATTTCCGTCCAGTTTTATGCAAAATATGTGAATAAAGCATCTGTAAAAAAAAACAAACTGTTGTGCAGTTTTGTGCACATATCATCTACTGTTTTATAAAGAGCCACTGAAAATTTTACAAAAATATGGCAAGTTGTTGTGGTAATAATAATAAAAAAAGGCTTAACTCTGATAAAAAATGTAATAAAATTTAAAATAAATTAAGGTTTTTGCCTATAGCAGAAAAAAGTCACAATTAATTGCCCGACAAAGTAGCCTAATTACTCTAAAAGTTTATTAGACTGTGTATACTTTATCATTTGTTATTTTTTCCACAATTATACAGACAAGCTGACAGTCCAGAGTCGCTTTCTTTGTCCTAACAAGCAAAACTACAAGAAATGTCAACAATTTATTACAGATCTTTAATTTGATCATTTTTTTATATAGTATTTTTAAAACACCTAATGAGTCGTGTTATTGTTATTTAAAGCTTGAAGTAGGTTTTGCTGCTCTGGAAAGGTTTTGTTTAGCGAGAGAAGGAGCAGAAATGGCTCCTTTGGTCAGAAAGGTTGCAGACCCCTGGGCTAGCCTTTAGCCTGGCCTAAGGTACTGAGAACCATTAGACAGAACCAGACTATCCCTTCATGTTATATTGTTGGCTGGATATATTTAATAAAGCAAAACAGAACCCTTTAGAGGACCCAGCAGAGTCTTCTGCCTAATGATTACTCTGCTGGACATAATCAGCAGTTTAGCGAAGTAGAAGGAGGCAGAGCTGACATCTTTAACAAATTGTGATGTTCTTTTTAAAAGAAAAAGCAAATTGCTTCCTTTAATTTGTCTTTTTATAACTCAGCATGTACGATCTGTGCTGATAAATCTCTCAGGTAAATGAATTTTGCCATTTAATCACGAAATCCAGAGTTAGAAAGTGCTTACCAAAAAAAAAAACTACACTGTAATTTCTGTGTAATTGTCTGTTATACTGAATCTTCTGCGTCATCTTCGGCGAAATCTCCCGTCTGTGCAGGACATGTCAGCTGCGTGTTGCGTTCGAAAGCTCAGACACTTCCTCCGGGGGTTGCTGTGAATTCAAAACTTCTCGCTCGTGGAAGGAAACACCGTCAGCCAACATCTGTGACAGCAAACGCACCACTGTCGACTCCACCGAGGGTGTCTTCAGCAGCTTCCTTTTTGTCCTCCGCAGCACCAAAACATGGCTATTTCTCTAACTAACGTCTCCACGGAGATGCAAACAAAGGAACATATTTTCCACTGCAGCTGACACCTTGTGATGTGGAGCGTCAGTAAACCGGGTACGGCGTGTTGGGGTTTTTGTTTTTTTTGATGCGTACGAACCGCAGACCACAAAGGCTTTCCAGCTTTGAAACTAAAAAAAGGCTGAAATCAAAGTGAATAGAATAAAAGAACTGTTCAAAAACAAACTTTTTAACCCCACTGAAGCCCTCAAAAGGGAGAGAGGGAGACAAAGACAGGTAGAGAAGAGCCTTTAACTTTAGGTGAATTTGACCCAAAGGCCACGGGATGGTTTTAGCTTTAAAACAAATGACGTCTGGAGGGTCAGAACCCTCAAAAATGCAAGAAAATTTTCACATTGACTCACCGTGAACGACACATTTTATTTGTTTATTAACCTTTATTTTACCAGGAAGATCCCACTGAGATCTCAGATCTGTTTGTCAAGGGAGTCCTGGGCCTGAAGGCAGCCGAACATGCAGGTTTGTAGACTGAGGGAGGAAACCGGAGTGCCCTGAGAAAATCCACCAAACACGAGGAGAACATGCAGAGCTCCACACAGAAGGACCCCAGGTCCAACCCTGGGTTTGGACCCAGGACCTTCTTGCTGTGAGGCAACAGTGCTAACCACTAATCCATCGTGTTGCCGTCTGCACAAACTCCAGGCGTAATTTGGTGCAGAACTCACCGGATACATGTTGCATAACGTTGATGAAAAACAAAATACCGCTCTAGAATTACGAAAACTAAATTAAAAAGATGGGTTCCAGACGCCGGCGACGACTCGGTGACTATTTTGGGAGAAAGTTTCTCCGAGGAGTTTGGAACATGTTTGAAACATTCCCGTGACACAGGAGCGAGGCGACTCGCGCCAAGAGAACTGAGGACCCCCTCGAGCATTTCCGGACGCTGTGGAAACTCTCTTGCGAATGTTGTTCGCAAATTGTTGCCATCAGTCGCAACCCAGTGAAATGTTAGTTTTACAGAACGACCGCGTGAATTTACCACGTTTTCCAGTTTAATCCTGCATGGAAAACCAAAAAAAAGTTCCAAAAAAATCACACAGGAAATGTGTTTAACGTGTTAATTTATCGTGTTTTCTCAAGGGAAATCGGGTGATTTTTCACATGAGATGAACTTTCACATGTGAAGATTTTGCTTTTTGTTCCAAATCCACATGGGAAACGTGTTTCACATACTCCACGTATTAAGTGAACATGTTTTCAAAGCTCATGTGCTTTTGTTTCAAATCCACATGGAGAACATGTGCAAAGCACACGTATCATATGCCACGTGTTAAATGATCATATTTTCACATGTGACAACCACATGAACATTACATGTGAGAATGTGATAAATAAGGACATGTGCAAAACATGTTTCACATATGTCACGTGGTAATGCAAACCTGATTTTTTTAAACTCATGTGAAGTTCACGTACTTTCTGTTCCATGTGCAAAACAGATTTGTCTTACAGTACATCACATGTTAAATTTGCATGTGAAAACGTGATTTGCACATATGAAGTACATGTGTTTTCTTTTTGGACAGTCTTTGGGAATACTGTCTCCACCTTTACAGAAAAACCACATGAACTTCACATGTGAAAGTCACACATTGTCACATGGGAAAACATGGCAACTTAAGAGGTGACCTATGTGCAAAACATGTTTCACATATGTCAAATGAATAAAATGTTTTCATGTCTTCACATGTGAAAACGTTCTTGTTTTCACACAATGTTCACATGCTTTGCTCCAAATGCACATGGAGAATGTGCAAAATATGAATTTCACATGTATCAGATTGTAAACTAACATCTGACACATGTGAAACAGATGGTTTGCACATGTTTTCCATGTGGATTATGAACAGAGCATGTGGTAAATCACGTTTTCACTTGTTTTTTTTGTGTAATTTCGGAACATTTACAACCTGTTCATGGGATCACAAGGTTTTCCACATGGGCTCACATCTAAAAAACGTTATTCACATTTTCCTTTCTGCAGGGGCAGATTTTCTTCCCTGAATGCCTCTCTCTGCACTCGGATAAAAGCCCAAAAGTATCAAGTGGATAACGCTATACTTACACTTCTGCTGTAATCCCTATAAACACGCATGCAGCTAATAATTTGTGCGCACAGCAATTTACTAAGGAATAAACAAGCTACAAAGAGCCTGAAATCAATAGTTGCAGGATTGCAATGACACAAAGCTGCAGACACCATCCCTGTGCAAACACACTCTTAGAAGTGGCCACGGCTTTAAAGCAACAGGTGAGCTCCTCGGCACCTCCCCTGTCTTCCCCCAGCGCGCTCGTCTAAATATAGAAATTATGCTCTCTGATAATTGGGGGCCGACAACAAAGCCAGCAATATTCCGTCCTCCTCCCTCACATCCCCAGCTGGCAAACAGGCAGGGCTGAGATCAGAGCGCGGGAGCTCCAGCGCCGAGGGAACACCTGCGTTGGCTGGCCGGACGGCGAAGAGAGACGAGGAAGATCACCGACGTCCACACCTGCCCGTGGATCCCTGCCATGCACATCCATATTTACACACACACACACACACACACTTGAACCGGTTTCCTTGAGAGGCTTCTGAGGAGGTGTTGAAAGTCAGGGAGCGTCCGTTAACTGGGTGAGATGGCCTCTCGGGAGTGGGGTGAGGACGAGGGGGGGTGGGGGGTTTGAATGCTTTCGGCGTGAAGCCGCGGACCACCTGCAGGAGGAGGAACAAACGCATCCTGTAGACTCCGAAAACATCAGTTTAACAGGCGCCAAAGAGCAGCAGGGCTGGGCGTCAGGTGTCCCAGGTCAGGGTTTCCGGTTTGTTCCGAAACGTGACCTCAGAAAGGGGGCGAAGCGGGCAGAGGTTCGCCCCAAACTCTGCTCTTCGTCGCTACAAAAGGCGAAGGCGAGGAGCTAAACGCAGCTGAAAAGGTGGATCCTCTGTTTTCTTTTAGGCGCACACAAGCAGTGGCAACAACTCGTTTCATGTTGGGAGGGAGGGGAGGAAAAAAAGAAAAACAGGGCCTGTTCAGTTGACGGACAGGGGATGTCCAAGTGTGCGCGGCTTATAATACAGTCTGGGATGCTGTTATTAATCGACGGCAGCAGCATGTCGGCGTTCAAGGTGTGCAGGTGGGAAAGTCCCCCGCCTGCGCGAAGCTGCAGACGGGAGAGAGAGTTGGCAAGCGAGGCTGTCAGGAGTCGGATCACACACTGAGCTTTTCATGCTTCAACACAGATCTGCTCCGAGCCGTGAGAGGAAGCCGTGCTCAGACACGAGGACGAGCGGGGGGCTCCTGCAAAGTAAATGACAAGCTTCGCCCTCCCCGTCACCAGAAGGCAGCTTCTTTCCCTGCTGATGGGGAGGGGGGGTCAAACGTGGCCCAGTTAGTAGCGTCTCAGCAGGCCTAAACATTTTAATGGGACAGGTCAACAAACGGGCCTCTAATTGTCTGAAGGGGGTGGGGGGTGGGGGCTGGGGATTACTTAATCCTTATCGCTCCAGCCTCCAGTTTTATTCATCGGCTGGGGTTGCAGGGCCTCAGCTAAAGGTCAGATTTTATTTGGCCCTGATCGCGTCCTCGTCCGTGTCGCGGCGCTCTGCTGGGAGGCTTTGAAGTTTTATGCGCTCCACCGGGTCTACGATTCGTCCCTCGGCGTAATGGCGTCCATAAAAAAAAAGAAAAAAAAAGACAACTCTGATCTCGTAAGGAGGGTTTATATGTTTAAACTCTGAAAGGCAAAGTCAACCACTAAAGTACGTCTGTTAAAAGGTTGCTTTTTTTTTGTTTTTGGACAAGACAACTGACTCTTGAGACAACAAAAGCCCCCCCTCACCCCTGCCCCCCATGACCTCTGCCAAAAAGGACATTTGGATCAGATCATTTTCTGAGGGTTTTGTTCAGTTTGTTTTACTTCAGATTGTTTTTTTTTTTTTTTTATAAAAAGACAGAACCACAGTTGGGCCACTGTTACCGTATCAAAAGGACAAAAACAAATTCAGATGACAGATCACAGGTTAGATTTGGAGATGGTTAAAAACAAGCGTGTACATTTCAGGTCATGTTACACTGCGTTACCGGAAGAGAGGAGAATAAGAACGCGGCGTCTCAGTCTCTACGTGGCTGACGCAAATCCAAAAAGGTACTGCAGGAGTCTATGTGTAAAAATATATCCTCAAATAAATAAATATATACCATAAATATGTCTATCTAAAAACAAACAAATAAAAAAACAACAACGAATAAATAAATGGTTACGCTTTCTCTTTCCAGAAGGTCCCCACACAGGTACGGTCAGCCCTGAATTCCATCCAAGTCTTTCTGGTGAAGCTCCAGGTCGGATCCTCTGATTCCGTCCAGTTGGACGCCGGCTGACGTCTCTGTCCCGCAGACGGCAGAGGGGACCAATCAGCTCCGTTTCCCCTGTTTGTCTCCAGGCGGCCGTTTAAAAGGGGGTCGCCCGGCCGTCTGAAACAAACGAGCCCCTCATGCCAGGACATTCTAGCCTGTCTTCGTGGCTGCTGAGAGATGCATTCCTACAGAGGGACACCCCCCTCCTCCACCACCACCCCGCCCCCCCAGCTGCTGTCCACCATCCTGCGCAGGCCTCGTCCCCCCCAGCCAGTCTCCTCTCTGGTTCTGCTCCCCGCACGTCGTCAGGGCCGTCTTCTTTCTTCCTTTTCTTTTAAAAACAAAACAAAAACAAAAAATAAAAGCAGCTGCTCCTGATCCATGCCCCCCGCCCGTCTCTGCTGCACCTCAGCTGTGTCCCAGGACGTCCCTGTACAGCTCGGGCACCCGCTCCGGGTCCACGGGCCGGGGCAAGAAGTGCGTGAATTTCTGGTGCCGCCTGGATTTGGTCCCGTCCCGCGGCGTGCCGTCCTTGTTCAGCGCCACGAAGTAGCGCGTCCCCTTGTCCCCGTGCTTGTAGAGGTTGGACGAGTAGGTGTTGTACCAGTTCTCCTCGAAGTGCTCCCGGAAGACGCACTCTGCTGTGAGCGTTTTCTGCGGGGAGAGCCCAAACAAAGACGTCTTAACACACGGGCGCTGAGGCAGCTGTATCTAATGAAAGAAATCTCAGGGATGATCCCGGACCCTGGATAAGTTCTATGGGCCACCAGGGCAGCTGGTAGCCAACACACAACACCCAACATATATAACAATCGTTGCTCAGCTTAAAGAAATATATATTTACCAACCCTTGTATCCTTAAAAGTAATATACAGAAGAGCATTCTCGCTTAAAATAACTAAACTGCGGGCCACAGTGAGCTGCTGCATCTTCATTTTCCTACTTGGCGTAACTATTTTTTCAAAGTGGTCAGTATGGGCTGATTAATGAGACTGTCTCTCGACGAGACATCCCCGAGCAGCAGAATCTGTCAAACCTGAGACAGTAAGAGAATGCCTTTTTTAAACAGAAGAGGAAGCTGTGAGTTGACCTCACATCAGACAGGACAACTCTGCTCCAGCTGATGAGGACAGCTCAGAGGATCTTCGGCCGAGTCTTAAGGGGTTAAGGTGAGATGTAGGCGACAGTGGTGGTACTTACAGAGCCGTACAGCTCTCCTTTGTCGTTCATGCACAGGTAGAGCCCACTGTCCACTCCTTTGATGCTTATCAGCCCCACAGCAAGGCTTATGAACTCCAGAATACCTGCGGGAGGGTAACAGAGACAGGAGCGCATAAAACAGGCTGTTTCTTTCTCTTTTCTATTTATTTCACGCCTCCTCTTCTTGTATCAGTTTGATATATTTTTATTTTTATTTTTTTTTACCAAAACGACTGTGGTCCTTCCTCGTGCCCTGCACCGTGCCATCCGGAAGTATTTCCAGGTGGAAGCCCGTCCTGCAGTACAGCTGCCTCCTCCTGAGGATCCCCTTCAGGTGCGGCAGGTCCGGCACCTCGTACCTGGGGAAAGGGAGCAGGTGGTCCCCGCGCGGCGTCGGCCCGTCCCCGGGCGGCGTCAGGAAGAAGTGGGCCCCGACGTGGACGACGCCGTCGACGCCGTGCAGGACGCCTCCAACTTCCCCGAGAGTCGCGGGAGGAGCGGCGGCGGCGGCCATCGCGCCGGAGCTCGGCGGGGAGGGGGCGAAGTTTGGGCGAACGGAGGTCCCGGAGGCAGGGAGCCGGGCTACAGCGGCATGTTTACCTCCCCGGTCCTCCCGTCACTCGGCTCGCGCGCGCGTGTCTCCACCCTTAGCTGCTGCTGCTGCTGCTGGGTGCACAGGTGTGGAGCTGCCCCCCTCCACCCTCCTCCTCAGCTTTAACCTCCTCTAGGTAGCAGCATACCTGTCCTCAGTGATGCCTGAGCGGAGACGCAGGTTCAGCAGTGTGTGTGAGAGAGAGAGAGACCGGGATACACGCTGCAGCGCAGGTGAAGCAGCTCCTGGAAGTGGCAGAGGTGGTGAGGCAGGTGCAGACCCACAGGACCAGGAGTGGGCGGGGCAGTCCCAGTCCAGACGTGCCCTGGCAGGGAGGGCTTTCTTCTTCTTCTCCTTCTTCTCCTCCTGAGGCGAGGAATAAAAGAACCAGGAGCTGATGGCCGGGCTTCAAAGCCTAAACGAAAGCACCACACAAACATGTTCACAGCACTTCGGCTCGAGCTCAGCGAGACCGATTTGAATACTTGAACTCTCGTGGCGGAGAGACCTGAGTCGCACGCCCACGGGGTTTCTCGCGAGCTCGGAGCCGCGCGCGCGCAGACAGGCACAGTCATGGCGGCGCTGCGCAGGTTCGCCTCGGTCCTCTCCGCCCTGGCGGGGACACGGACGGCCCCCCGTCAGGCTCTGAAAGCGGCGGCGGCGGGAGCGTGTGTCGCCGGGGCCGCCTGCTATCTGTACTCGTGCTGCTGCCGCCGCGGCCCGGCCGGGTTCCGGCGGCCCGGGCCG
>NC_051438.1:8816319-8820653 GCF_001649575.2 Kryptolebias marmoratus
GGCGGTCTCTGCCGCCGATAAGGTACCGGGACGGGGGGGCTTTGGAGACAGCACCCAGCTCACAGACGGAGGGAGGGGACGGGAACAGCCAGCGTCGCGCGGAGTCACAGGAAAAAGCCTTTATTTGTAGTTTTTTAAGGGAGCTATCCGGGACCTTTGGTGCTGAACACGCGAAAGGCGCGTCGGGTCACGTGACCAAACGAAGCCACGTTTGTTGCGTCTTTGGAGCTGACCTCAGCGTGCCTCATCAGCGGCCTGTTTGAGCCAGGTGTTGAGAAATAAAGGCGTTTTGGTCAAACACTGAAATATCGTGCACTATCGCGAGATGTCACGCCTTTAGGTAGGACTCTCAGCTACTACCAAACACCAACTCTGAGCTAAACATGAGCTGTTTTGTAAAATTGTAAGCGTGTAATGTCACAAGCTGAGGTTAGAGGTCAACGGGGATAAAAATAAAAGAGTTCACATACTTCCTTGGATTGGCAGCAAATTAATTGTTTTTTTTTCAGAATAATATGAAGAAGTGAATCAGTCTGATTGGGATTATTCCTGAACACGGAGCCACAGTGAGGCAAACAGTTTACTGTGTACATCGTTTGCAGGGTTGGGGAGCGTCTAGTTCAGGGGCAATCCTGGTCCTCAAGGGCCACCATCGTGCAGGTTTTCCTTGTTTCTCTGCTCCAACACACCTGATTCAGTGGTTAAATGACCTCTTCATGCCTGCCCCTGGTCTAGTTGCATGATTACAAAATAAATGTAACTGTAATCTGTTACAGTTACATGGGAAAATATGTAATTAAAATTACAACTATTTATGAAAATATCCATGATTATGAAGTTACATTTTCCTGTGAAAATCAAAGTCAAATGTTGATTAGTTTATATGTTGTTGCTTTTTTTAAATCTTGTGCACAACATTGTTGTCTTTTTCCTACCCAGGAGCTCCCGCAGTCGGGGGTCGAAGTTGTGTCTTGCTTATGTCACAACAATGCTTAAATCTAATAATAATTATATATATATATCTTGGATCTTGTTCTCTGTTCCCACATGTAAGAACTGTCTCGTTTGTTTTCTGCTTCGTTCTTTTAATGTCAGAACAAGGTTCAGATCCATCAGTTCGGACTGTAGTTTAATTTTTATTCAAACGCTGTCATGTAGGTGTTGTCGCAACATTCAGGCCCAGTTTACACAACCAAGACCAACCAATAATGAAACCAAGACGTTTTGGTTGTGTTTCATCGGACAGCGGTCCGATGATTTGATGCAGAAAGCTTTTAAAACCAGGTCTCAGAGTCTAACTTTTCCCCGTTTGCATTTCAAAGGAAGCTGCAACGTGTGCGCTGCAGACAGCCGTGTCCACCACTTAGGGTGGAACTACTTTCATCCTCCAGAGACTGGTGTCTGCACGTATGCGCGCGTCAGCGCCAGCTAGAGGCCCGGCATGTAAACTACAGCGGGTTCAAGAAGGACAGCGTCACTGAAAACGTGTACACTGGAAGCTCTTTGACCTTTCCAGGAGATTGGTCATGTGTTTACAGATGTTGAGCTATAATCTGGTGTGGTAGTAGCTGGGACGGATCTCCAACACGTATTCTGAGAGCCAACAGATCTCTCTTGTCGACCTTAGCAAACCCACAACTGGCTGTTTGACAGATATTGATCTTTACTGGAGTAAAATGTAGTGTGGTAGTAGCTGACAGTCGTCCTCAACACATACAACAAGCTCTAACAGATCACATGAGATATCATGATACAATTGCACTTTTTGTTATTTTCCAGATTTAACCCAAACAGATTTACCACCATCATTTCTCAACATAAGCTGATCTCAGTTTAAATGTGCATTCCTCTCAGGACAGCTAGGCCTTTAAATAAATGTAGTTTTTGGTCTTTTGGTTTTAGAAACTATGGTTCTCGGGCTAAACTTTACTCTAATTTATAAGAAAAGGTGTCTGTAAGATTCAGGGTTTAAACTATGGCAGGGCTTTTTTTTGTTTTTGTGTTACTAAAACTCTTCATGGCTTGGCTTTTAGCCCAGTTTTACTTTAAGGTCATGTAGCAGAACAATGATACGCAGCTTGTTTTTGTGATAACTCGCGAAATTTGTGTTGAAAAATAGTTTGAACTTGTCGACGCATCATTCCAAGTGAGTTCTGCAGGGCTTGTTCTGTTTGTGTTCACTCTTCGGTGATATAAACTAAGAGGTAAAGCCTGTCCGGTGTTCACGCTGAACTCCCTGCAGGAAAATCAGCTTCTCGTTTTTACATCTGTCGTACGGAGCGATCCCCGACTCGTGTCTTCCCCACCAAACTATCCGGGGACACGTGAAATCGGACACTTTGGTTTAGCAGAGGAGCTGATATTTGAGGAGGGATGGGGGGTGGCTACAGGGGGGGGTTTAATGGTCAAGCAGAGGGGTGGAGGTGGTGAGTAGGGTGGGTGGGTGCACACATTCCCCGGGTGCCCAGCGGAACCTGGCAGTGTGCCACCTGACGGAGAGATTCGCTCTGTCTTCACCCGTCCGGCCCTCTGATCCGGCTGAGGTGGAGCAGTTGCAGGGACGTTATCTGCTGAAAACGAGGGCCCTTTGCAGAGTTAAAGCCCGGGCCCCTCTCCGCTTTTCGCGACAAGAAAAGCTCGACACAGAGCACCTTTCAGACACGATTATATCCCCCGTTTCAGCTCCTTCCCGCGTGTGTGCTTGCAGGCGAGGAGCTACGACCTGGACGACCGAGACATTTACATGTCGTCCTACGAGAACAGATTCCGGCTCTTCAGCTCGTTGGAGCACAACGGCCAGCTCTACATGACCCCGCTGAACTTCATTGAGTCTGTCACTCTGAACGAACCAAGAAGTGAGTGTCTCTCAGCAGATCCCCGCCCTACTACACCTGCTCCAGATGAGGGAGGGAATCGTGACAACGAGTAAAGATTCACACTGCTGTTCTTCATAGCTGCTAAAATGTTTGAATCTTTGTTTATTTGGGAGATTCTGACACAGATAACAGCTTTACAGTACATTTTGGGACCATTTAAAGATTTTATGTATTTTTTTTGGAAATTTATAGATTAAGCAGTGAATGAATCCTTTAGATCAGGAAGTGTCAAACTTTGTGACACGGGGGGGGGGGGAGTTAAAACCTTGATCATCGCCAAGGGCCAATCTTGATCAATATTTATTGAAAAACATACATAAATGAACCCTGGTTAAATGTAATATGTCAAATTATTCATATAGAAATATCAAATACCTTTTTTCTAGTTTCATATGATATAGAATTTAGAAGAAACAAACTTTAATAAACAAAGAAAAACTGATCAAACTTAAAAAGACTTCATTAGGGTTCTTTATTAAAAACAGCTAAAAAGGCCTCAACAAAAATCCAACCATACAGCTGCTAACATTGACTTCGGAACAAGAAAAAATGAATAAAAAAGACAACATACACTGGAGCTGACACTAATGATGCGCATCAACTCAAGTCAGATATCTGATTTCGTTTCTTGGCTGCAAATTCATCAACAAGAGTTTGATCGGTCCCATCTGATGTTTCCACGTCAAAATCAAAGATTACTGAGAAATTAAAACTCAGCTTTCTCAGCTTCAAAGGAACAAGACTTCACTAAACGGGCTCAGTTCTTTAAGCTAAATGAGAAGCAACAGGGACTTAATTTTTCACAAACTGGAGGGCCAGATCTGATCAAATTTAAATGTTGGGGGGCCAGATAAAATATTACCATGGCCCCGGGGCCTTTTCTACTGATGGTCTAATTGTTGCTCAGAATTAAATCGTTCCATAAGTTTACACATCCTTTTTGTTAGTTTGTTTTTGGGTCTGCTCTAGATTACTTTTTTCTGTTTTAGCTCCATCTTCACAGAAGGCTCTTTATCAGCTTACCAGGGTCTGACCTGACATAAGGGGATGTGACTGAACCACACACAAGTTTGCATTGATTGGCTGAGCAAACTAAACACTCTTCCATCAAGCAGAAGCTCCCTACTTGTTGTTATTGTCTGCTATGACGTGTTTTTTTAGTTTACATGTGCACAAAGCAGACTGGTCTGTTGTATGAACTTGGCTGCTGTGACCGCTTCTTCTGAATGTTTGTCGTTTTCTTTTAAACTTCACTTTAAAAATGTAAGCAGTGCACAGCTCCAACTACAAAGACCTCCCCTGTCATTGACGGCGACTGTCGTGTGCCTAAGTGACGAGGCTGCGCCGACCCTCAGCCAAGTAGTGCGCTGTTCCTCTGGTGGTGTGAAAGCAAACACGGGTGACAGCTGGCGGAAACCCGACAGTTGTAGCTGGAAGGGGTACAGTGTCCCCCCCCCC
>NC_051438.1:8820685-8823542 GCF_001649575.2 Kryptolebias marmoratus
CCCCCCCCCCCCCCCCCCCTTACATAGGCTGGTCCCGGTACAAGTTTTAAGACCCGCCTCTGTCATGTAAAAGAGCAGGACTTCATTAAAAAAAAAAAAAAAATACACCTCCTATGATTTTTCTCAGGTTAATTCTGATCAGATTGACGAGCCAACAGCTAGTCTGAACGGGGCTAAGGTTAAAGTGAAACAACCCCAATCTCATATATTTTGTAGCGGTTTAGCCAAGTGCTTTTTAAAAAAAAAACCTTTACATCCATTAAATTAATTTCTGATAATTTCTCATTACATGGTTATTCAGGTTAAGATGTTCCTGTTTGGAGTTGTTTAAGTACGACAGCAGTCCACTTTGGTCTTGGTCCTGCTGGATTAGCCGTTAGCTCATCAATCTGGTCAGAAATAAACTCTGTTTCTCCAAACGGAGGCCGTTCAAAGAGCTGTCAGCTTTTTGCACAAATCACCTACTGTAGCCAGCTTCCATTTGCCTAATTACACGCCTGTCAAGTCATCGGATAAATCTGCCCTCCTTCATCTGCACATAGCTCAGTTCTACAGTGACTCTGTGACGGTTTAAAAAAAACAAAACAATTAAAAAGCCCTGGTGTTACTTCCTGGAATATGTCTGTTGCTGCGGGCCTGCGAAGTGTCAGCGGAATATAAGTCACGGCTTAAAGTGCTTCAGTCATAACACCTGCATAAAGATAGACATCTTTACCAGCCAGCCCGACTTTTATGGCTCATTTATATGGCAACAAGCTCGCAGGGACCCACAGAGTCTGAATCTCTTGGCGTGGACGCCGTAAAAGCCACGATAAGAGAATCACGCCTGTGATGCGAGGTGTGTGGCTGGCCGTGACGGGCCCGGGGCGCGGCGTCGCCGGCGAATAACAAGCGTCCCATCAGCGCTTATTATGATCCTCACGCTGCTAATTGCAAATTTGGAGCAAATGGTGATTATGGTGTTTTATGATTCTATTGTGGTTGTAAAGAGAGATGGTGTTCCAGTGTGGGTGTGTAGGGAAAGAGAAGCGTCCACAGCGACGCTTTAATGTCAGCGATATCTTCAGACAGGGAATCATAAAATCAAAATCCCAGACCGAGTCTTTAAAGCGTGTCCGAGGAGGGTCTGTTATCAGGCCGATATGCCACACGAGTTGTGTTTTTATGACATTTTCTTATCGCCTGCTTTATAGGCCGTCGGAATGCGTTCGTGGTGACACACAGCTTATGTTTCTGTCCACATAAACGCCCGTTTTCACTTTTGCTTCCCAGCTTTCTCCTCCTCACGCAGACTTAACTTTTCTTTTCTTTCTTTTTTTTTTTCTTCAGGCAGGAGAGGATGGAAGTCCCTCACCAAAAAGGTGAGTTGTGATCAAAGCCATTGCTGCCGTTTGGCAGAATCTCCTCTTCATCTGCGTAAAACCGCTGTAATTACCGCGAAGCCGGCAAACATTGCCTTACGTTGGGATTACTCAGGACTTAGAGACGAACGAGCATTTGGGATTTTCTTCTATTTTCACAGGAATTAGACAAGATGCTGTCTGATACCCCTCCTGTTTGGAAAGGATCATCTAATTTGTTTAGAGATCTTCGAGAACGAGGTAAAGACCCCTCTGGATTTATTGCACACATAAATCACTTGAATGTAAGTTATTACCTTTAGTTTTTTTTTTTAAGCTGTGACAGCGGGACACAGCCGTACCTCCTTCTGTGTTGGTGTTCACCTCCATCACCCAGAACAGAAGGTGTGGGCTGTCAATAAGGCTGGTAACATGTTCAGATTCAACTTAAATATACAGAACAATCCTTGTTCCTCGAATAAAAAAATGTTTGAGCTATAAAAGAAAAAAATCCTCAAAACAGCCAAACCTTTTAAAATCCTTCCACTAAAGCAGCTAAAAGCATTTATCAATCCATCAAAGTGAAATCTGATTAATTTGTTTTTGACTTTGGAGTAAAAAAGGATGATGCAAGCATTTTAAATAGATATTTTCTTTATTCTTGATTTATTTCCTGGTTGTTGTTTTTTTTAAAAATGAACTTGACAAGCAGAAAGAAGGAATGAAGGAGGGACGTTTCAAAGGAAGGAGGGAAGGAAGGACAGAAGGGAAGTCATTGAGGATCAGGAAGGACAAATGGAGGCAAGGAAGGAAGGATGTAAGGAAGCATCAGAAAGGAAGGAAGGACAAATCAAAGAAAGGAAAGAGGGAAAGAATGAAGGAAGAAAGAAGCCAAGTCAGTAAGAATCAGGAAGGAAAAATGGAAGCAAGGAAGGAAGGAAGGATGTAAGGAAGTATCAGAAAGGAAGGAAGAAAGTGGGGAAGGAGAAAAGGCAGAGGGACAGGAAGGCTCGATGCACGATGCAGTTGAATCAGTAAAACAGCCATGAATAGATGACGTTTTGTGATTAAATCTAGATGCATCCGTTTGTTTACGTTTATCTTTAATGAGTCGTATCGTTGGCGGTGCACCGAAACAGCATCGTGTCAGCCACAAACTAGAGACACAACAACGAGTAATCTCAGTATAGTTTTAATGACAAGACGTCACCAAATATCAGACATTTTGAAGACAAAAAAAAAAGTGACTTCATCAGCTCGGCTTGTTCGAGGAGTTCATTTAAGAGTTCTTCTGCGTGAGCCTGACGCTGTGGAGCTCCTGTTAGCGTTCCCACCCGGGCTCGGTGGGTCGGGTCACACCGTTCTGCTCTCTCCTCTGTTGCTTTAGCTAAGTGCCAGAGCTGGGATTTTGGGGCTTTTAATCCCGCTGTTAAACACTGCGGCTTTGTCAGGCAAAAAGGCAAAAAAAAAAAAAAAAAAAATCTTTGGATTGATCTGCGAACAAAGCGTTGCTTTAG
>NC_051438.1:8823628-8831598 GCF_001649575.2 Kryptolebias marmoratus
CCCCCCCTCCCCGATCAGCGCGGACATTATGAAGCCAGAGAATAGCATTGGATTACATCTCCGGGACTGCCACTCGGCATGAAGTGTTCCTGTGGAATTCTTTGTATTGTCTAACAACATCTACTTGAGCTCAGAGGCCGAGCTGCAGGGGCGGAGAGGGGGAGCTCCCGCCACCAGCGAAGGTGTGTGGTATTGGTGAGACACGGCAGGAATCTTAAAAGATTTCTCTCTCTCTCTCGCTCTCTCTTCAACCCATTTAAGCTTTAAAGGCTTTGAAGGTGAAGAGCTGTTGTCGTTTTGTGGATGCCCCGTGCTGATCTGAGAGCAGGTTGAGGCGATGTGATAGGACGTTGCACACGGACTTTATTTAACCACGGTTTGTGCATGTGCAGGCCACCACCGAGTAAAAGGCAGCATGCAGACCGAGAAACTCTCCACACAGGTCAGAGACGACGCTGAGGAGAAGAACCAATCAGGGTTAAGTTTAAAAAAACAAAACAAATCCCAAACCCTGAACGTCCCACAGAGCTCCATTAAATCCATTATTAGAAAATGGAACGGTGATGCCACCACGGCAAACCTGTGGTCGTCCACCAAAACTCATGCACCAGGTGAGAAAGGCATTAATCAGAGGAACAGCCAGGAAGCCAGAAATAACCCTGCTGGAGCTGGGCAGCTCTTCTGCAGAGATGAGCACAGGGCTGGTCGTTATGGAACAGTGACCAGGAAAAATAAAAAAATACCCAGACTGTGTGGAATTTCTTCCCCAAACATGTGGAAGAAGCTGCCGTGCTCAGATGCATCCAGGACAACACCGTGTCCGAGGCGTACAACACCGTGCTTCACCGAGCCGTACAGTGAAGCACGGTGGTGCCAGCATCATGCCGCGGGGATGTTTTTCACCACCAGCGACTGGAAAACTGATCAGCATTAAAGGTAATATGAATGGAGAGACTGGATTGGAGACTGGGGTGGAGGTTAAACTCTCTGCTGAAGCGACGCTCCAAGGGTGGAAGGAAGATCCAGTCAAAGCCCAGACCTGAGTCCGACTGGGAATCCCTGGTTGGATTTAAAGATTGTTGGACACAAGCAGCAGCCGTCCAACCTGAAGGAGCCGCAGCGGTTTGGTCATGAATTATTGCTTTTGATCAAATTTGATCAAAATTCCAGTTTGTGAGGCAACGAAACAGAAAACGTTGAATACTTTTGCAGCGCAGCGTACACCTCTTCTGTCAGTTCTCCAAGTGTTGAGCTCATATTTGTTGTCGCCGTAGCTGAGAGTCATTCCCAACGCACGCTCAGAGCTCAACGTGTCACATTATCACACGTTTCATTTAAGGTTTGATCAAAACCGCTACAACGCCGTCATTTCTCAGCACAAGACGATTTCAGGCTTAAACCCCGGCATGAAAGGCGTTCTTTTCCCATAGCACCCCGAGCAGTCACCCGGGACTATCTGCCCCCCCGGTTCTCTGTCATCCTGAGCAAACAAAGGCTTGGGAATGCTTTTCAGAGCCAGGAGGGAGAAGCCTCCCGAGTCGGCTGAGATGTCTCCTGACACTTACTCTTCCACTCCCCGTGTCCCACAACAAAGGCGGCCGAGGGACGCCACACAAAACCTGATTCGGCCGTTCTCAATCAGTGACAGATTACTTTAGGACACATTACGCCTTGTCGCCCAAGCGCGGTCAGAAAGCCGTGTAGGCCTTAAATTTGTTTGGGTTTGGGTGTCCGGATAGGTCAGCTCGGTTGTAAAGCCGGCGTTTGTGTGAGCGTGGGACACCCAAAGCACGGAGTAAAAAGCACCTTTTAAGATGCTATCAGCGAGCGCGAGGAGATTACTTACGTCTGGGGGCGTGCCCCGCTCCTCGGGACAGCTTACTCAGTCATCCCGGCAGCGTGACTTTGAACATCTGTAAGCACCTGGAGCTGACCGGTTTGTGCCGTTTGATGAAAAAAGAAAGGAACATCTCGGCGTTTGTTTCTTGAACCCGACTAACATTTCCCTCTTTGTTCCAGGCGTCGTCAGTTACACCGAGTACCTCTTCCTGCTCTGCATCTTAACAAGTCAGTATATACGTAAACTCTGTTTAATACAAACCCTGCCTTCCTTTATTGTAATCGACTTTCCTGCCCGTTGCAGAGCCCCATGCAGGCTTTCGGATCGCTTTCAACATGTTCGACGCAGATGGGAATGAAATGGTGGACAAAAGGGAGTTCTTGGTGGTATGAACCTCGTTTTAATGATCAGACATTTAAAAAAAAAAAAGAGTTCTACTTAATACATATTTTATCTCCTTTAGTTGGAAGAGATTTTCCGTAAGAAAAAAGACCGAAAAGAAGCTACTGAGGACTTCCAAAGACTGGACCAACAAGTGAGTTTAAAGAGCATATTTTAGCATCTTTGTACTCAACGTTTTTGTTTTTCTGGTCAGCAAAGTTTGCTCATTTGTCTGATTTTAGCAAAACTTGGCTTCTCTTCACCTCTAAAGGCGAATAAACAGCGTGAGGTTTGTAACTTTTGACAAAACCGAACCCTGTTCTCAAACCAAAACAAACCGCAAATGTTGCTCTGCGTTTACCACCCACTTCAGCACATTTGGTCTGAAGAACTGGATGAACACGGTTCACTGTAAACACGTCTCCGCTTCACTTCAGGCCCAGGGCTGGTGGAGAAGCTCGGTGGTGAAGGTGGTGTTGTTTCAGCAGCCGAAGAGCCAAACATCATTTGATTCCTGAACAGAAGCGTGACTTCAAATCTGCTCTGTCTCTTAATATCTCAAACAGGAACGGCTTTATTAACTGCCTACTTCACACCTTTTTTAAAGCTTCTGTCCTTAAAGCTCATTTCACTTCCCCCTCCAGCCAGAAAATCTACACGCGGCGCTCACACGAGATTAAACCTCGTAGGTTTGTGCTTGCGACACTTGCGGTAATCCTGGATGGAGAGGGCCGGCTGCAGAGAGGTGATTGTGGTCGTACAGGGTAAAACATGCCTGAGGCTTTCATCTCCTTCGGGCTTCTTCTGCCGCATGCAGGTGGATGTAAACAGACGGGATGAAACAGAGCGATAAGAGCTACTCTTTGAGGTCTTATCGCGCCAAAAAAAAACCCAACACGGAGGAGCTTATTCTGCCAGGGCGAACGTTAGCATCTCTGGGCAGCCTTGAATTAATCTCGCGCCCGTATAACTATCAAAAAGATCATTAGAAAGGGCACTCCAGATTTGGGAACATAATGATGCTTTGTAAGGAGACTACGCTGGGGATCAAAACTCAGGCTTCACAGCGTCGGGACCAATCGTGCCTCGCTGCCATTTTTTGCGAATATTTTAAAGTCCTCGTTAACGCAAAGAACTTCCCTCTTTTGCTTTCCAGAACCTGCAGCTCTTTGGTCATCGCCAGTCCCAGCCGCACAGTGTACGTATTGTTCTTTTTCCCGGGAGAAAAAAACGAACGGTTCTGCTTGTTGCACGGCCGTTTTTGGAATGTGGTTCTTCCTAGCACGAGTTAGCAACAGAAAACACACACTTTGCTCTGGATCTCAGGGGCTGACACCGCCCGCATTTGTCTCTGTTAACACAAGATAACCTCAGTCACATTTGCTGACACCGAAACACATCGCTTCAATATTATCTTACGTATTGACTCCGTGTGTGTGGAGTGGTGCAGGAGGTATGGTGCAGATGATTTATGTGCTCACCTTCTGACAGTCTTAGGCAAGAGATTCCACTTCAAACAGCTCTTACAAAACTGACGTGTTTTTTTTTTGTTCAGACCCACATGTTTTATTTTTACAGTTTCTCGGGGAGTGGTATTTGGGATCAGATTACCTTTTCAGATGGGTTTGACCATGAAGATGCCAGTCAGGCAGGAGAAGCACGCAGCTCCAGATCCAAAAGCTTAAAGCTAACAGAAGAACGGGTTTGGTTTCTGTAGCGTTTGAAGACTTTTGCCTTTTGGTGCATCGCTTTTGTTTTAATTCCCTCTGCTTTTACTGTAGGCATCTTTCCAAAGTTCAAAAGTCATCTTTTTCTTTCTTTCTTTGAGAACACATAGAGTGACAGGCATGCCTCCTGCGCTGCGGTTGGGTTTTCCCCCAGCATGTTCTAATTACAAATGTTTCGAGATCTTTTCAAGGGAAGAGATGGGAGCAGCACGGGGCAGCGAGGAGTTGTTCCGTAATTAGCTGCGGGATCGTGCCTGTAAATCTTTGGTGAAAAGCAGCGAGGTGCAGGCGGAGAGCTGTTTAATCAGCTGTCTTATGTTGCGCCGCAGGCCTCCGAGACGAAAACTGTAATAAGATACATAAATATCGAATTAAACGAGCAAGACCGTGTAAACAGCAGCTGGCTGTTTTGGTTGCTTTGGGTCTTCAGAAGCTGCAGAAAAGACGAAAAAAAAAAAACAGCAACAAGGTTTGATTCACAACTTGGGTGTTAAAATCATAGTTATCACTCCGAAAACAGATATCATGCGATGCAAATTACAACTGAGGACGATGTCAATTACAACCAAATTGTTTTTGACAGCTGCGTTTCCAAGTGGCTGTGAAAATAAAAGAGAGTAAACTGTAATAATCATAATGATCTGTTCTGTCACATGACTTCACTGAGAATAATAGTGGCTTCTTGCGTCTGGGCAGCACATGCGACGCAGACAAAAGGCCCCAAAAACAGGCCGGGAAATGTATCAAATCTAAATATAACCGTTCTCAAAACAACACAGCAGACGGAAAGTGTTCAATAACCTGCATTTACTTTGCAGCCGAGCATCAAACAATGACGCTGGGCTGGATTGTGTAACACGAAGCCTCGATCAGGTTTTTTTAAAAATTTTTTTGTGCTTCGCATGCTTTAGATGTGCGTTAACCGAGTTCGGGTCCTGCCAAGAGGCTGCACGCACGGCTGCAGAACGGGCTCATGTCGGTGTCAGCCCCACGCCGTTTTTCTGCTTGGGTCTTTGTTTGGCTCACCTCCCCGCCTGCCTCTCTGACATCCTGTACACATGGTTGTAGCTGTGTTTCTGCTGTCATTAATCTCATGCTCCTGCTTGTCACTTTCTCCCCCCCGTTCAGGCCTGGGACTAACATCCACCTCCGAGTGGTTGGATTGCATCTGGTTAGAGCTAAATGCAGGTCTGAACGGCCTCGGTGCGCATTGAAGACGTTGCCACCCCTGAAGGTGGTCCGGGCATACATTTGGTAGTCTGAACATAATCTGTCCAGAGCTAAACTGTAGGAACTGGTAGGACCCCCACGCAGGCAGCAGCGTTATTACCTGGATGTCTCTCGGTTAAAAGACGGAAAAAAAAAGGTGTTGATGAGTCGACTGAATGAGTTTCTGATTTTACAGAATTTAGATGCATCCTAATACCACGGGTGAACAGTTATACGTAGAGCTTGTCCTCACCAAAAAGCAGTTTTTCCAAAACAATCTTTTTTTTATTTGCCATTTCTATAAATATCCTTCTGTACACTACACTGTTTCTAGAGATGTTTTCATCCACACAGAAACACACAAAAAAAGATCTAAAACCTGTAGTAGCCATGCCAGACCTGTATGTGGTGCTGTAACCTTGCCACGGAAATGCACTAAAAACAGGAATCAAGATATGGTGGATGCATACAAACCTTACACGCAGGGCGCGGTCCCAATACTCACCCTCCACCCTACACCCAACATGGCGGACCGGTCGCTGTTTTGGTATTTTAAGAAGGTGCCAGTACGATTTTAAAACTACAGTTCAGGTATTTCTGCTTTCCAAAGTCATTGCAGGAGATATTTGGCTGTTGAGATGTGTTTTGTTCTGACTTGTTGAATGCAGAGCAAAGTTTGATAGTATTCACACCTGTACAGCAGAGTGACACAAGAATTAGTTCAATACTTTACATTTAAAAACTACTTTTTTCATGAGAGACGCAGCTCACTCTGTCACCACCGCCTTATTTCTGCTGTTTAATTCAAAACCCTTTCATTGTCGATAAAGATAATAAAAAAAATAATCAAAATGTCAAATTCAGCGATGAGTTGTGCGTAAACACTTCGCAGAAGTCCGCTAGGATACGGGCTTAGCCAAAGGGCGGATGCAGTACACAAAGGGGGCGGGGCTAAAGAGCACTCCGGAGAATTAGGACACACTACGCACTCGAACCCTTCAGCATTAACGCGCGTTTGAAGGACACAAGGGTGGAAGTGCGAGTATTGGGACCGGGCCAGGGTTTGAAAGGTAGACATAACAGGAAGAAAAAGACACCATTGAGTCACAGGTGAGGTTAGAGGTGGTGTCTTGGCTGTCTGCACAAAAACACAAAGAGTTTTTTCACTCTGGAACCCATTAAAACAAAAAAAAACCCAACATTTTTTTGGGGCTCCAAAAATGCTGTTTCCATGTGGGCGCAAGACTGAAATGATTAAAAAAAACCTTTTGTGTATTCACCAAAAATGTGTCAAAGCTCTCAGAGCTGACCTCTTGTGACTGAACCAACCAGAACAGATGTTAAAACCAGGTCTGAACAGGGCCTTCAACCCCCCCCCCCCTTGTTCCTCAATGATGGTAACACGTACAACATGTATTTCTGTCCTCTAACTGCTGTGCTTCACCTGCGGCCACAGGTTCGTAAAAAAGACAGTCGGCATGCGGCGGCTCCAGGCATGTGGGATGTTCTCAGACGTGGCACGAGTCGAGTTCTGTTTTCTGACCTCCCCGAGGTAGTCGAGGACTCGAACATACGACAGTACGACACACTGCTCTGACTGAGGGTTAGATAACACCAGGAAACTGCTGTGCAGGTTGAACCACAGAGAGGGGGGGGCTTGTTTATGAATTGTGCCTCTATCTATTAATCTTGTTGGCAACGGTTAATTTGTAATCCGACCTAACATTTGCTCTGACAGAAGCAGCATCTGTAACAAGAGCTGCTCAGTGTGCCTTACCTGGCACGTGTTTGACTTGAGCACAAATGAGAAATATCAGTGATTTATTTTTTTTCTGTAATTCATTAACTCAGTAACAGTCGTTTGTTATTAACTATTTCTTTAAAAAGCCTCAGCACAGCTTGTTTTTGTGTACCTTGTTACCATGAGAGTGCTGTGTGTGTGTGTGTGTGAGATGCAGAATGCTGGACATGAGATTTTTTATTTTACGCAAACTTGCCAAACGGAGAAAGTTTGTTTCAGTGATTGCAGAAAGCTGTGGTGGTTTGCTGTAGTCTTGTGCAAAAACAAACACTTTTTCCTTCTGAGGTGTATATTTGAAGGCACCAGGAGTCACGGCCGTCCGTTTTTGTCCCCTCCCGCAGCACGTGGACGAGAAAACAGAAACCACTCTGCTGGTTCATTTCTTCGGGAAAAAAGGGAAGGCTGAGTTAAAATTTGACGACTTCTACAAGTGAGTCACGAAGTGTTTGGTTCCCCCTCGTCGTCAGTAACTGTGGCTCAGCCTTTCGTGGCGTTTTCACGCGTCCCCGTCTCCTTGCCCCCTGTCCTCCAGGTTCATGGACAACCTGCAGACGGAGGTGCTCGAGATCGAGTTCCTCTCCTACTCCAAAGGCATGCCCACCATCAGCGAGGAGGACTTCGCTCGCATTCTTCTCCGCTACACCAACGTGGACGACGTCAGCGGGTACATGGAGAACGTGCGTCACAGCATACCAGATGAAAAGGTGCGCTCACTCTCTAAACGTTATTAAAAGAAAAACAAAAGACTTAGGGTTCACTTCACTGTCACGGGTTTCCTCAAACTGCGTCCATGACCTTTTTTTAAAGCGAAATACTGCCAAAATGGTACGGATGGGTGATCATAATTCTGTTGTGATTCTTTCTATTTTGCAAGTTCCTAAAAAGCAGTGGTCTCCAACCCTGGTCCTGGAGGGCCACCATCCTGCAGGTTTTACTTGTTTCTCTGCTCCAACACACCTGATTTGAATCAATGGGTGATTAACAGGCTTCTGCAGAACATGAAGAGGTGATT
>NC_051438.1:8832753-8851197 GCF_001649575.2 Kryptolebias marmoratus
CCCCCCCCCCGTCCCTCGCAGCGATGAGTAAAAGCACGACTCAGGGTGTTTGAACCGCCGCGAAGCAAAGCCGCACCGCAGAGATGGGATCTTTTAAGAAGAAGATCCGTCTGTGTGGGCTCCAAAAAAAGGCACGGCGCTCTGAGGGGATTTCTAAAACGTTTCACCTTCTTCTTTGTGACCTCCCGAGGAAACCTGCAGTCGGCTTAAGTTTTCTACAAACACAAAGTTTTATGTCCTGACATGCCAACATGTTTTGTTTTTTGTTTTTTTTTCCCCTCCATCTATAATGGTTTGTAACGATCCTGATTTGTGAGTAGGTGGGAACATTTCTCCCTGTTCTCCCCCCCCCCGATAATGTTCGCTGAATTAGCTGCTGAGTGAAACGGCCTCATTTCAGCTTTAACGTGTTTCTCCTCTTGGCACGCTGACCCGCCGCCGCCGCCTCGAGTAGCCTGTTGCTAGATCTCCATTGATAATCAAGTGGGTCTCGTCATTACGCTAAGCAATATTTTACGGTTCCCACATTGTTAAAACAGCAAAGTGTCACAGATTAGTCATTACTCCATTTGTTAGGCTGTGTGCTGTCTGTTCCCCCCCCCCCGCAGGTAAGAGAAGCAGCTAGTAGCCGCACGCAGGACGGTCGAGTGGACATCAATGGGCTCAGCGTTTGAGTCATCAGCCAAGCCTGAGATGTTTTGGGGATTCATCACTTTTGTTTTTGTTTATTCAAGTATCAGGTTAATCTGCTTTAGAAAAGTCTGCCTGACCTCTTCCCAAAAAGCTACAATCCTCCCCTCACACACACAAACACACACACACACCCCACCGCTGACAGCTCAGCGTGTCCATACTGCACAGGGGAAACCCGGCGATGTATACTTTGTGTGTTTGGGCGTGTCATCTATCTGATGGCGACGAGCTCCCACACACACACACACACACACGTGCGCGCTGAAGGATTCCTCAGAGAGATGAAAGGAGCCAGATTATGCATTGTGTGAATTTTAGCACCGTTCCTTTCCCGGGCGGGGAGGGTTCGACACATGCTCCTCAGAAGCGACAGGTTCACTAATCAGAACCTTGTTTTTTTTTCTTGCTCTTCCTTCTGTTCAGGGAATCACCTTCGAGGAGTTCAGGTCCTTCTTCCAGTTCCTGAACAACCTGGAGGATTTCACCATCGCCATGCAAATGTACAACTTCGCCCACCGCTCCGTCGGCCAAGGTGAAGCGTCACAGCCCCCCACCCCCACGAGACACACTGATTCTAATATGAAATACGAGATAGCTCAGAAAGGGGCTTCGCTTTATTCTTGTCGGTGTCGCTTTTCGGAAGTTTTAAGCTTCGGTCCCAACACTTCGATTACGTCCTGAAAGTGTTCAAACCTGACGTTCAGCCAGTTTGTTTCTTGTTGACAACCTTCGTGCCTTTGCAACATGACATGAGCGGCCCTGCAGGCTTTGACCTCCTGCGGGTCGAGTGCGGTGGGGGACGCCACGCTGACGTCTCGGATTTCTAACTGAACGCGTTGCAGAGGAGTTCGCGCGCGCCGTCTACGTGGCCACGGGGATCAAGCTGAGCCGCCACTTGGTCAACATCGTCTTCAAGATCTTCGACGAGGACCGCGACGGCAAACTCAGCCACAAGGAGTTCGTCGGGGTCATGAAGGAGCGGCTGCACCGCGGCGACGGGGTGAGAAACTAGAGTCCGCCGAGCGTCTCTCAGCAGGAAGTAGCCGCCTCACAGCTGCAGAGCGGCAGAAACGTCCCCAGTTTAAAGGTGGAAACAGGAGCAGATTTGTGTTTCGGCATCTACGTCTGTATCAAAGTCACTCTCACTGAGCTCCTGCCCTCCTTCATAATTTGGACGTCTTTTACGTCCTCCTTAAGATGACAGAAGGGGACATGTCCCGCTCGTTCGTTGACTGAAGTTCTGCAGAGGAGGCGCGCCTCGCCAATTAGCTGTTGACGTGAGGTTTCACTGCCACCTAGAGGGGCAAATAGCTTCTTACTTCTTACCGAGCTGGATCTAACCTCGCTGTCTCCCGTGTTCTCAGGGCGTTCGAGTGGACGAAAAGTTCATCTCCTTCAAGTCCTGCATGAAGAAGGAGCTGTCAGGCAAATAGGTAAAAAGGTTTTCATCGCGTTGAGAGAATTATGTGACAAATGAAATAAGATATATATAAAAAACCCTCACAGGGGACATGTCGGGAGTTTTCTATTTGCAGTATTTTCCATCTTCAGTCAGTCGGTGTGTTGCTCCGTGTGGTTCGGTGTTTGGCCTGAGGCGTTAGGTTACACTGTAATATTAACGCCTGAACAGCTGCCACCAGATACCGGCTTAGATCTGCACACATGAGCAGCGGGCGGCCGGGTTTTAAAGGTGTATACGTGTTTCAAAGAGAAGAGAAGGCATGTCTCTGACGAGGGCTTAATAATCAACCCTGATTAAAAAAAAAACAGGAAGAGAGCTTAATTTGTGTCCTTTTTTCCCCCCACAATCAGTTCTCTGAAATAGAAAAAAGAAAAGAGACATTTAGTTTTTAATCAGAGCAGGAGTGCAAAGAAGAGTTCAGATCTTGCTGCTAATTTTTTTCCCCAAGATGAATGAAACGTTGTCATTTCCTTCATTTCTTCTCTGCGTAACGGGACGCATAACTCGCACACCGATACGGGCTTCGGTTTTAGGCTCACGGTGTTTTACTACAGGAAATAAAAGAAAAAAACGTGCCAGATGTTAGTTTATTTTACCCCTCTTCATCAAACAGTGAGGGGTTAGAGGGTCGTGGGATTTATCAACTGATACCTTTATTATAAAATTAAAAACATAAAATACATACTGTTCTGTCATTAACCCAACCTGAGCTGTAAACGGTGTCTCACAGGCCTTGTGGAGCTCTTTGTCTTAAAGAAAACAAAACAAAAAGGGAGCATTTCTTTTAGTTAGTTTAACTGAGACTCAGCTGAATAAAAGATAATTAATAACTAAATAACATCTCTCTGTGTGCAAATACTAAATAAATAAAAAGTAAACCATCCCACCTGGTTTCTCAGGTAGCTGAGTGCTGATGTGCTGTTTCTATTAAACACTTGGTGACGGGTTTAACGGTGTTTATTAGACCCCAGAGAATGAGTCAGTGCTCCTGAATTATGACCCTTTCAGCTTGCCATACGTCCACCTCTCTTTGCGCCGTTTAGCTCACGTGTTTAAATCTGACTCGGACATTTTGTGCTTTTCTCCGATCCCCGGTTAAATGTGAATAATTAGAGGAAAAGATAAAATATAGTCAACTTAGAGTCAGCAGGGAGTGGATAGAGTCTGGCTCAGTTCAGTCATAATAAATTCACATTTCATGCCTCCGTCTGAAGCAGATGATTTATATAAATACAGTAAAGATGTCCGTAACTCTGCAGTCCTTTTTTATCTTTTCCTCTTGTGTTTTTAAGACACAGAAAATTAAAAATGCACATTTAGGTGAACTAGATGCTTTTGTCTACCAGACTTTCATGTAAATCTGTGTTTAATGACATAATTCTTATTTTTTAGATTTAAAACTTTATGATATTTCACATTCACTCAGACATTTTTAACAAAAAAATCTATTTTTTTTTAAATTCAAACCCTTTTTTTCTTACTACTGTATATTTTATAGCCTAATATCAAGATCTTCTTTCAAATATTAGATTTCTTTTCACATTATTTACTCTATTTTCCGATGTATTAAGTAATAAAAAGTGAGACGTCTCATCTTAAAAATGTCCGATTCGGAACGTGATTGTTCAGTTTTCACGTTTCTTCTCTGCAACTCGATGCAAACTGGTTCATATTGTCATAGACAACGCCTCATTTGCATCTAACCTTTCAAAGACATTTATTATAAGAAGTACTAAACGTATTGCAGGTGAGGATTGTGAAAATTATTACTTTTCTTTTCTCTGCATGTTGTGTTAAAGAAAAAAGTGAGTTTTTTAGTGAGGTTGTTGGTGTGTAAACATAGTTTTAGAAGCTAAATACTTACAAATATGTTCATGGTTAGATTTATTTATTCCATATTTTCAGAGCTGCAGCACTTTATGTTCGTTTGAATGTAATCCATCAAATTAAATCTCCTTTATTGTCCCCTACGGGAGTTTATTTTTTATGTTTTTTCTTTGCTGCAACGTTCTACCCTGTAAAGACAGAACGTTTGTGTCGTGAATTAAAGTAAAGGTGCAGGAGAGTTTGAGAATTCATGCTGCAGTTTGAGTTTCTAATTATCAACACATTAGGTACAGAATAAATGAGACATCCCTAAAGGGATAGTTCAGATCTTTCGGAGTGGAGACGTTATGAATGATTAATATCTTACCTGCTGTAGATGGCTTTTTGAGCAGCAGGACAAGCTAACGGCTAACCCGAACAGAACCAGTGATTTGCTGCTGTCTGTATCTCACTGCGCTGGGACTACTTTGAGTCCAAAAACTGAGGAAAAAAATCCATAAATTTTCACCTGGAGTAACACTGAGTTGGTATTTGGGACACGATTACGTACATTTGTAACTGCAAATACACTGAGACATTCCTGCAGTCTTTTGTGCATAACGTAATCACAAAGTGTCTTCATTTTGTCTCAACTGGAGCGCAATTTCTTTCCCTTTTCCTGGTCTCCGATCAGTCACTATTTGGTTTCTCAGGTCGCCCAACCCTCCCCAAGTTGTCTCACATGTCTCTCCCTTTCTGACTCACAGAAACCAAACGAATACGGGTTTGATGAGCGTTCCAGGTGCCTGTGACAATCAGATTTTTTTGTCAAGGCCCTGAGACTCACGCCAGGAAACTGAGAACCCCTCGTGAACGTTTCGAGACAATTTTAGAGAATCCTTCACGATTGCAGTTCGCAATTTGTTGCCAACAATTGCAGACCAGTGATTTACGGGCTTTAAAGCAACTTCAGTTTTAAATACCTTATTTTTAAACCTTTACATCATTATCAGTCCCACATCATGCAGCAGAAATATGATTCCTGCTGGAAGTGCTACAGCTAGTTGCTGCTGTTGCTGTTTGTAGCTGTAAATAACCATAAAATTTCATTTAAATAAATGTAATGTGAAACTGACAGCAGTGTAAGGGTTTATAAATTAGCCTTCACGTGAAGAGCTGTGAAATTTTTCAGACTGGCCTTGTTTTAAGACTTTGGTCTGGGCCACACTCAAAGGACTAGCCTTTAGCTCGTCAGTCCAGTCAGAATTAAACTCTTGTTTCTCCAATCTGAGGCCATCCAAAGAGCTGTCTGCATCAGGTAACGTGTTAATGGTTCATAAGCGATCCACAGAACCTCACGTCAGAGTGTCTGAAATATCTCGTCAAACTTGAACACAGCAGAATGACAAACGATTGGCCTCACACACACACACACACACCCCATGATGTCCCATTACACCGTGTGACTGAGCTCATGTGTTTCTCTCTGTTTCGTTTCCAGTGAAGACCTGAAGTCTGGATCGGCTGTGCCTCTGTCAGGACACCTGGGTTCACGCATGCTGCAGCAGCTTACGGCTCTGTTTGGGAATTTTGGGTATTTAAAACAAAAAAAAAAGGATTTAACACAAACAGGAGTGTTATTGAACTCTTGATGCACTACTTTCAAAATGCTTTTAAGCGTTTATTCGTCACGTATCGAAAATAATTTACACTGAGGAAATTACATTATTATTTATTCTTGCTTATCATTATTTATTTATCTAAACTGATTATTTTAAGTATGTTTGCCACTCATTGTTATTATTAGCTCTCCTTCATGCATGTATCTGAAAAATGGTCGTCTTGTCTCACTCCGACCCAAACCCGGTCCTGTTCAGTTGCAGAAATCTCACCTCCTTTTGTCCTTTTTCTTGGCTCTGCAGCTTCCTGCAGAGATCAGCGCAGAACAGACCCCCCCCCCCTCCTCCTCCTCCTCCTCATCTTTCCTCCAAAGCTCTGCAGCTAAACTCTGAACACGCTCCCTCGGACCGTGGCCTTTTTTTTTTTTTCTCTCCATTTTATCACTGTTTAACCACCGGCAGCTAACGGTGTTAATCATTTCTGGACTCGAAGACTGGAGTGTTGTTCTGCTCCCAGCATGGAGCGCCTCCTCACAAATACACGTGCAGACCACTGAAGCCGTGTGTTTGTTCGTCTCTGCTCAGTTCATCACAGGTTTTAAAGGAACTATGCTTTTTAAAAAAACAACAAAAAAAAAAACGACCTTTAGGTTGTATGATGAAGAACCTGCTGGGCTGCATGTTACCTGAGGACTCCTGATGTTTCTTTGTGTGGTGTGTTGTAAAAAATGAAAAACAAAAACACTGAAGCTGGCACGATTTTACATTTTGCTTTAATATCTCACCAGTTGTAGATAGTTCCTCTGAACGGTTTGGAGGAATAAGCTGGTCTGAACGCAGCCGTGTTGGATTGCTGCCGTCCTAAAAACAAGTCACATTTTCAAACTGTCATCATAGTTCGATACTTAAACCTTTCGGCTGCTGTCAGTTTTCCACGATACGGTTATTCTGGTTGTTTATTCCCGCTGGAAGAGCTACAGCTAGCTGCTGCTGCTGTTTGTGCTCAGAAGAAAAGTGCAGAGCTCGATGTAAAAAAGCGGTGTCATATGAAACATGAAAAGGACGGCGGTGTAAAGAGCCTACATCACATGTGACAAACCCAAAGCCCGCGGGCCAGATCCGGCCCTCTGTAACATTTCATCCGGCCCTTAAGTCTGGTTCAGATCAAGTCTCTGATTCTTATTTTGCTTAAAAAAACTGAGCCTAATTAGTGAAGTTTTCTCTTGACAGTGACTTAGAAGCCAACAATAAATAGTTTTAATTTCTGTATGATCAGGTTTTTGTTGATGGCTTTTTAAAAAAAAACTGTTTTAATGTTAAAAAATTCATTTAAAAGCTGTGTGAGGCGTAAGAAATGACAGCTAATGACGTGCTTTTTGAAGTTTGATCTATTTGTCTGTGTTCATTAAAGTCTGTTTGCTCTAAATTCTGTATAATCTGTAACTGGGAAAAGGCAATTAATATTTCTATATGAATGATTTGACATAATACATCTAAAACCAAGGTTAATTTATGCAATTTTTAATAAATATTGATTGTGATTGGCCCTCGGCTAGGACCAAATTTTTTATTTTGGCCCCCTTGCGTCACTGGGTTTGGCACTCCTGGCCTACATGAATCGCTGCGCGCTGTAGCACCTCCTGTGCGGGAACGTCAGAACATTTAGCTGGAGTAACCGTGTCCCGGTAAACCTGACTGTGGTGTCCAGGTTTATAAAATGTCGTTTGCACGAAACCACTGTGAAGGTTCTGAGTTGTTGGAGGACGGTGGCTACCCCCTCGGTCTGCTCGCTCATCAGACTGATCAGAACCAAACTCTGAGCTATCTACAACAGGTAAGATATTCATTTTCTCCCGCTTCGAACTGGCCAGAATATCCCTTTAATGATAATCAAAGGAATAAATCATGTTGGAGACCCTGTTCTTTTCTGTAAGGCTTGACTGTTACAGAGGGCAGACGTGTTTACAGTAGTCTGGCTCAATAAATACTAAATTATTTCTGATCCATTGTTTCCTGTCTTCTTAATACTTTAACCTACATCGATAGTTTCTTGCTTTATTGCAGCTGTGATCACTTTTTTTTTTTTTTAATGAAATTTAGGCCCAACAGTGAGCAGCTGCCACTCCTCTGAACGAAGCACATTCATCTCTCCGTGTTTGCTGACGGCCGGATCCCAGCTGAATAAATGAGCTTTTTAGCCTCAACCTGAAGGCAAATCATTAACAGTATTAATCACAAGCAACCCGGAGCTGTGTGGGTGTTCAACACTGATCGGGGACTGTATTTTATTTATTTATTTTTTTAAATCTTTAAATGATTCATTCAGCGGGGTAATAATTTGTCCACGCTCTAATCCCGCACCTCGAAAGAGGTCGTTTGAAGATTGTACAAACAGATCCCAACGCGGCGGCAAGTCGCGCTCGGGGAGGAGGAGGTTTCCCTCACGCCGCTGCTCGAAAATATCGGCGCCCAGTTCTTTGAAAGTGTCTGGAAATGAATTCATCCTTTCCTGTCTTCCAGCTTTGGTCTGCAGAAGGCTCCAGGACGGAGCCTCTTTAAGCTGAAAAAGATGCAGCTCATCGGGTCTATCACATGGTTAAAACACACACACACACACACACACACTGCTTTTGCCAGTTTAAGAGAGCATTCAGGTCTCGAGGTTGTAAAAGGGGGAAAAAAACATCTCAAGTAGCGGTTTCCACAAATACGCCGCACACAAAACAAAATATAGCCTCGATATCGAAGGGAATAAAAAGACTAATGTTTGCAGACAAAAGTAACAAACAGTCTCTGAAATAACTTTCTGTGAACTGATGAAACCACAGTGAAGCCTTTTTTTAAAAAAATGTACTGTAGTTACCTCCGCCAAGGAAGTCCTGTTTTCAGTCGTGTTTGTTTATCTGTTAGCAAGATTACAGAACAACTAATAATGAACAGATTTGGATGAAGTATGCAGGAAATAAATCCCCCTCCCAGTTGATTTGGGTCAAGAGGTGAGACGACCTCTGGGTTTGAATCTGGACTGTGCAGTTTTTCTGTGTCCAGTTTCGTCCTGCAAACTAAAACTATCCATGTTAGGTTAATTGCTGAGATTAAACTGACTCTAAGTGTGCGTTTATCTCCCACAATCCAAAATATTCTTTCATTTCTACCTTTGTGTTGCAGAATTTTGAGGTGCCAGAAACTCAAACTCTCCAGGTTGTTGAAAAGGATTGCATTCATGCATCAGATCCTCTTGTAGCACCAATAAGTCACACCACGAAACTCCAATCCACTCCTTCAGTCTCACTCAGCCAGAAATGTCTCTGAAGATACTAGCCGTTGTTATTTTCTCATTCTTCGGAAAAAAAACTTGCGAAGGAGCATCGGGGATAATATGTAAAACTTTCCGTACAGGCTGGAGAGAGCTAATCGACACTCCGTGTGGTGTTCTGCTGTATATGTACGAGATATCTGTGTCACATCTAATCAGTGGGGTCCAGTCCTGGTCCTGGAGGGCCAATATCCTGCATGCTTTAAGGTCGGGGGTCTCAGGGGCCACACATGGCTCTTTAGTCCCTCCCCCTTCAGCGTCTCTTTGACCGAAACTAACGCAGAAAAGAAATTAAATAAATTTGTAACTACAATACAAAAAAAAGTTGATTTCCATCCAGTTTTATCCAAATATCTGAATAAAGTATCTGTAAAAAAAAAAATTATACATGGCAGAAAAACATCAATAAAAATGTAAACATTTTAGCACATTTGAACCAAGCTACTGAGGAGTTTTGTTATATAGAGCCACTGGAATTAGGCGTTTTACAAAAATATGGCAAGTTATTGTGGTAATAATAATAAAAAAAAGGTTTACCTCTGATAAAAATGTAATAAAAGTTTAAATAAATTAAGGTTTTTGCCTAAAGCACAAGAAAGTCAATTAATTGCTCAACAAAGTAGCCTAATCACTCTAAAAGCTTATTAGACTGTGTATACTTTATCATTTGTTATTTTTTCCACAATTATACAGACAAGCTGACAGTCCAGAGTCGCTTTCTTTGTCCTAACAAGCAAAACTACAAGAAATGTCAACAATTTATTACAGATCTTTAATTTGATCATTTTTATACAGTATTTTTAAAACACTTAATAAGTCGTGTTAGCTTTATTTAAATCTTGAAGTAGGTTTCGCTGCTCTGGAAATGTTTTGTTTAGCGAGACAGGAAGCAGAAATGGCTCCTTTGGTTGGAAAGGTTGCAGACCCCTGTTTTAGGCGTTTCTCTGCTTTGACACACCTGAGTAAATAGCAGGCCTCTGCAAAACTTGAAGAGCTGCTGAAGAGCAGGGAAACATCTAAAACTTGCAGGATAGCGGCCCTCCAGGACCAGGGTTGGACACGGTTGTGTTAAAGGTCTGTCTGATCTAACAGGACTCCCTTCACTGACCTGAGTCCGATCCTACGGAGACACAGGCTACAGTGTGACTCCCTCTGTTAATAATTCACAGATAAAATGTCTTCTGATTTCAGATGGAAAACTTCTGACTTCATTTGTGTTTATGTGGCTGTAGTTACTAGTCTACCTGGTTATTTTATGAAACACATAAACTGGTTCAGTTTTGTTTATTACAGCCATCTTTGAAGCTGTGCCTGATGGGAACGACATATTTTCTGAAGCATAAAACTCAGGCTCAAAACTGGTCAAAGACAAGTGTAAAAAAACATCTGAAGTGGTTTTGAAGGCTGCCGATGCAGCTCCGTCCTCCAACTTCCTCTAAAGCCCAGCGATTATTTGGGGCTTCCTTTTGTTTTAATCTAATCTGACAAAATGCTGATGTTCTGCTGTGCAAGAAGTGCAAAGAGCAGAAGAAATGTTGAAGCTGCTGCCAGTGGCTCCTTAGGGTCACCGTGGTAACCACACATCGGTGTCTGTCACTCCCTGACAGCACGCTTCACGAGACAGGCAGACAGAAACACAGAGTAGTGGATAAGAGGTATTGAAAACACTCCTGAACGGTAAGTGGCAGAATCATCACACATTCCCTTTTTATGTGTCTGCGGGGTTCTGTGTAGGAGACATGACAGATTAAAAAGAGCCTTAACGTCACTGGGTGAAAGAAAAGGATAAATACCTACGTACATCTTGATATATGAGCTTTACAGGAAGTGTACAGCTTGTAGGAACAAGAAGGGTTTGCACAGTTTTTGACAGCTCAGATGTTAGTGTGTTATTTCCTCCACCAAGGAGGTCATGTTTTCAGAAGCATCTGTTTGTTTGTTTGGGTTCAAGATTCCCTGAAAAGTTATGAATGGATGTTAATGAAGTTTGCAGAAAACGTCAATCGCGGTAGAAGGAACATGTGAATAAATGTTGGTGGTGATCCGGTCAAAGATCAAGGTCAAAGGTCACAGATCAGCCCGTGCTCTAACTCTGCAGCTGTATAACAGGAATGTCAAACTGCACAGCTGGACACCTCATGGCTCAAGGGTGATCACCATTAATTTCAAGGTCATTGGGACAAAGGTCAACATCACAGTTGACCTAGTGCTCTAACTGTGCAACAGTGTAATGTAGGAACGTCAAACTGCACAGCTGGACACCTCATTGGTCAAAGACGATGCTTGTTGATTTCAAGGTTCATGGGGTCAAAGGTCACAGGTAAAACCTCATCTCTGCTTCTACATGTGACCCTTTTGTTTCCTCCACCGAGGAGGTTCTGTTTCCGGTCGTGTCCGTTGGTTTGTTTGTCTGTTAGCAAAGATCAGGTAAAAACTAACGAACAGATTTGGAGGAAATGTTCAGGAAATGTTGGGGTTGTCCTGCTGAAGGCTGCAGGAGCCGTCACGTGACACCCGTGATGTCCGGTTTCTGCTGTCTGTAAAAAGTCACAAATTTGATTTTGTAGTTTGCCACACCGACATTTCTCAAACTTTCGGACTCACGGACAATAAATTGGGAAGGGTTTGAGACATGTTTTGGACACCCATGACCACTCTGTGATTATTCTGAGGGGAAATCAGCTGCGCAAATTTTCGTAACGTTCAAACTTCCTGCATCACAAGTGCCAGGAATTTTTTTTAACCAACAACCCAGGGAAATACAAGCCTTAGCATTGTAGCACCCCCAGCCATTATAAGACCTTGGAAAAGTAGCAGTTTACAACTTTTAGCTAATATTAAACCTCTACTTTATTTGGGCTGATGTTGCGAGGGTTGCCAGATAGGAAAAGGCGAAATGTCTTTCTGTTGCTGTAAAATATCCCATTTTGACCCAAAATATTATATGTGCTGAGTCTGGTTGGTCGATCACTCTCTGATAATTTAAGGGTGTTTATTTATTTTTTTTCTTTTCGTTTTAAAAAACAGAAAAAATATCGCATAGACCCTAAAGCTATCGTGTAAATACGGTAATAATCGTTTATCTGTCAACGTCGTCTGGTGCTGAGGCCGGTGCGTGTATCCCTCCGCCTGGGCAGCGGGTCTCGGCCGCAGAACGCACACTCGCGGAGTAACACACATTTGGTTGAGAAATCAGCGACAAACTAAACAAAGCGATGTCCTGCTAGAGTCTATGTGTTTAATGGTAGTTAATGTAGCTTTCTTTACCACCAGTATAATGTTGCTTTTTTTTTTTTTTTTTTTTACAAAATGTTGTTTTAGAAGCCTGAAAAGCTAATAAGAGGCTGCGCTCGTTTAGCTAGCTATTAGCCTAGCCTGGACGAAGACTTTTGCCCCTTTCGTTTTGTTGTCACGGCTGAGAAGGTAGTAATTATTTATAACTATTTGACAAAATATCACTGTAAATATGACCAGACTGTTAATATTAGTAAATGCAAGCATGATTAAAGTTTATTTTTGGCAGTGAGATATTCTAATAGTGATGAATGTGCTGTAGGTGCTCACTGCGCATGCTCTAAACTTGTTCGTGTTTGTTATTAATCTCCAGTCCACCCGGAACAGGTCTTCCCGCGGTCCCTGTTCGTGTGTGCGTGCGTGCACGCTCGCGACGCCGCCGAGTTTGAACCTGATGAACCCACCTTGTGCGCGCGCAGAGAAATGTGCCAGGCTTGCAGCATCCCGCGGACGTCATGGCAACGTGTCGGGAGGCGGCGCTGGCTCTCTCAGTCCTGCGTCTCCGCGCGCATGTGTGTGTGTGTGTCTGTACGTGTGTGCGCGCGCGCGCGTGTAAGCTGTCTGTGTTGTCTGTAGAGCAGGACGATCAGAGAGGAGAGCGGTGCTGCAGCGGGGAGGTCTGGAAGGATGTTTTTGTCTGATCAGACTCGGAGCTAAGATCCAGTGACATTCTACCAGAACACACACACTCTCTCTCTCACACACACACAGAGGCACACTATGCGCACGGACGGAGGAATGATCCCCTTCCTTTAGACTACTATGGCACCGTCTGGCCCGAGGAGCATCAAGCGGGGCTGTCAGAGAGTTCTGTACTGGATCCCGGTCCTGTTCATTGCCCTCATAGTGGCCTGGTCCTACTACGCGTTTGTCCTGCAGCTCTGCATAGGTAAGAGCCAGCTGTGTGTGTGTGTTTACTATGAGGAGTGTGTGTGAGACAGACAGCGAGGAGGGGAGGGATACTACTGCCTGCTGTTTGTAAGAGGGTTTATTCTGAATAGACATTTGAGTTTGGGGGTGAAGAAGACAGACTCCTGTGTGGTCAGTCATGCATTTTTTAAAATGTTTTCACCTGAAGCCATTTGATTTATTTTTTTTTACAAATATTAATTAAGAAGCTCGAGATGAATTTTCCCGACCAGTTCTGTGTCACAGGGTACACGAGAAAGACGACAGTTGCGTCTGAGTCCACCGTCAGCTCTAAGTCCTCCAGGCTTCACCCAGGTTCAGATTTATATCCACTCCCCTCCAACACAATCAGCATTACGTGCTGGCACAAAGCCCCACTCCTAATGGCTTTCAGCTCAGACCTGCTCCGAGCCGGACGGCACGCGCGCGCACACACACACACACACACACACACACACACACACACACACACACACACACACCGGGCTTCCTCAGTGAATCCTGACCTGGATGCTAATGCTTTCTATGTGCCTGAGCACGTCGGAACGCTTGAAGGGAAAAGTCCGAAAGGCGGAGGGCTGGGTTGTAATCCAGATGTAGCCAGATGTGCAGCAGGAAGGAACCCCCCCCCCTCTCAAAGTCAGCGGCTCACCTGCTGCCGAAAGGCGAAGGAGGACGTTGTGCTTTAGCTCGTGTCTGTCTGTTAGCAAAATATCTCATGGACGACTGGACGTATTCTAATGAAACTATTAGGATGTAGTCATCGGATGTATTCCTACAACTGATTAACTTTTGGAGCCAGCCCAATTCAAGATGGCCGCCACAGCTAACTGAGCTTTGAAATCACACAAATGGTTATAACCCAGTCAGTTGTTCAGGTATTGACACATGAGTTGGTGTGGTCGTAGCTGAGAGTCACTAAAAACACGCGCTTCAGGCGCTGCACATCACGCAACATCTGTGTTCAGAACTTTAGCATTAACTCTTGGAGTCAGCCCAGTTTGTCTGTTAGCGAAATATCTCAGGAACTACCGGAGGAATTTTAATGAAACTTTCAGAAATTAATCGTTGGATGTACGACTGCAACTGATTAACTTTTGGAAATAGTTCAGTTCAAGATGGGTGCCGCAGCTAATTGACATGAGCCAGCACAAAAATGGCTATAACCCAGTCAGATGCACAGATGTTAAGACAAATTTTGGTGTGGTAGTAGCCGAGGGTGATTCCCAACACATACTCTGAGCACAAACACATCTCAGAAGATCTTATAACGTCACATGAGTTTGTGCGTAACATCATTTACAGAGTTGACCAAAATGGCTACTTTTTATCATAAGATGATCTTCGTTTGAAGCTCTAATATGAAAGGCGGCAGGCGATGTGGCTTCCTTTAAGGAATTCTAGGCTTTTATTGACGGATCAGTGCCGCGGTGGGGCGGAACGCCGTGTTTGTTTCGGACCATGCGCTGGATCACAAGAGTGAAGCCGTGATGCGTTCAGGTCACACGGGGCGGACGGACGACGACAACAAGCAGCAGCTGCTCGGGCCTCCGAGCATTCCGCGCCGCAGACGCACAACGGAGCCGTTTGTGCGAAAGCGTCGTCAGCTGATGCCTCTCAGCCCACTTAATCTCATTGTCTGGATTATATAATCCGACCCCGAGCAATCTGAGGTCGACCCACTTTCTGTTGGAGCACCGAGCAGCGAGAGTTCGGTGTCAGCCATTCGTTGGAAAATGTTTTATTTTTTTGGCCCGAATGCAGAGGAGAAGCTTTCACAGACGCATCAATATACATCCTTGCATGTGTCCTTAATCACATCCTCTGCCTCTCTCTCACACACACACACACACACACACGCTCTGTCAGACTCTGGGGTTTTTATGCTGGCAGGGCGGCGTGAACACGATTCTTGGCTGCGCGCCTCGATTCAGCTCCTTGGCTCACCTTTTCCCTCATTTCCACGTATGTTCGCTGCTTCTCGGGGCGGTTGCCAAAGGCGGATGACACGCTCGGCTCATCGTTGCTTAGATATCGGGACAAATCTGAAAACCCCGTCAGCCGGTCCACCAACAGGTCAGGAACTTTGTGTTTCAGGGGTTTGAGACGAGGTCTTTAGTGTGGGGTTTGAACCCCCCGAGGTGTTGGCTTTCATGGGGCTGCTATGAGACGCAGGTAAACGTGTGGCGCTGGACAATGAAGGGTCGACAGTGTTATTTATCAGCTATGCCAGTGCGTCAACACCGAAGCACCCTCGTTACTATTTTGGACGTTATTCTGTTGTTTTTGTCGCAATTTTTGATTCACGTTTCCCTCCAGAGATTTGGAAAAACCCATACAAAAACACATTAGAACTGCGTTTTGATTGGGAACAGCGTGCTGTGGGTTTTAGTAGAAGTGCATCTCGTAGTGTAGACACAATTCACACAAAAAAACAACAACTCCATTAAGACAATAATGAGGATTTTGGCTAAATGAGTGAGAAAACTCAGCCCACTCTGGAGCTCTACAGTACAGCTCAGACAGACTTTACGGTAAAAACGCGGAAAGTTTAAATGGTAAAGTTGGACTTTAGACGACCTATCTGGAGTTTTGATATCTTTTAGGGTTTCTAACACAATAGACATTAAAGAAGATTTTACGACAGAGTGTGATGATGTCACATGCTCTAACCTCTAACTTTTGAGTTACTTTCCAAGGATTTTGCAAACCCTTATAATACAACGCAAACTTGACTTTCCTTTTATAGCTTATAGATTGAAAAGTTGGCATTTCTGCCTTCTGTCACCCAGTCTGTTTCTCACTGATATGAAACATCCAAACTCTCATAGACTTCCACTGTAGCTGAGCTCAGAATTTAATCTCCAAAACTGGAAGTACAGTCTTTTTTTGAACTTGTCATATCTTTTACATAAAACACTGTAGACATCGGACACTTCTGCCACTTACAGGTTAGGACTTTTGAACTTCATGATATTCTTTTTGTGTTTTTAAGTTTTTGAATGGGGGTAAAAAAATGAATATAAATCAGATATTGTTATTATAAAAGTTGCGATTATTTTAAATCATAATGTTGGATTTTGGATGAAAGTGTACTTCTAACCCTAACTCACACTTAAACCAACTGGTTAAACTAGTTAGATATCAATACTTCAAGACTATAAACCATTCTTTAACAACTACGAGGCTGAGTTTAACAAACTATTTATAAATGTTATATGATTTTACCAACACAAGTGTCAATACTTAGACTTTGATGAGCTGTTTTTTTAGATCATCCATTGAAACCTTCGGACACCTTAAAGACAAGGAAAAAATGTCTAAGTGAAATTTAGATGTCTTCAAATTTTACATTTTTTGACCAAATCCAGACCAGTTCTAGCGCAGACGTCTGTGGACGTCTTTCAGACGCCTTTTGGACCAGAAAAATGCTCCATGGGTGACTTCTAGTTTTTGCAGTGACTGCTTGTTTGAAGTTAAATTTCAAGTCTGCTTCTTTTTTTTGTTTGTCTTCCCCCCGCTGTCAGGGAGTGAGTCACGCAGGTGTGTGGTTACCGTGGTGACAGCACGGCGGCAGCAGCTTTAACGCTGATCCTGGTCTGAGTTCTCTTTATGCAGCTCATACGTCAAAATGTCTGCATTTTGTCGTGTTAGGTTATTACAGACGGGAGTCCCAGTTATTACTGAGCTTCTTGATGATTGTTGGGAGGTGGGTCAGCAGCTTATTGGCACCTTTGAACATTTTATTTTTTATTTTTAACAAGTTTTTTTGATTCTGGTTTGCTGATCTGGTCAGACACTCAAACACACACATACACCACACGGATTTCCTCACCAGCCCGAAGGATTCAGAGTAAAAAAGAAGTGTTGTTTTCCAGCCTGACTGAGTCTTTTATGCTTGATTTTTTTTCAGAATCCATCGACGACACCGGAGAAAAGGGTAAGACATTTCCAGCCGCTCTGTTCCTGGTGGAGGTTTGAGATCAGCCCGTATCAGCCGAAAGTGTGTGCTCTTTAACACGAACTCGGCTTTTTGTATCCAAAGAAGACGAGCTGAAAGAAAATAAAGAAAACCAACGAGTTTTAGGAACGGTGATGTGGTTTGTTGGCTCACTGGAACAGCCCAGACGGAAAAATCGGCACAATTTTTTTTTTTTTTTGCTGGATTACCGTGAACATTACATCGTGTAAGCCAAGCGGGGAAACAGATCTTTGTTTTCCCGCTTGGCTTGTAATCTGTCCATGGCAGGAAGATTAAGATGTTAGCGTTTTTATTGTGAGCGGGCTTCTATTTTGGGGGATTTTTAGCACATTAGACGCCCTCCTTCATTAATTTTAATCCACTCTGTGGTAAAAAAAACACAAGTTGCAGACGGCGTTGCTGTGGTCAGGAAGGTGCGTCAGCATGAAAAATGACGTCGCATGTTAGGATTTTTATTAAGTAAAAGTTGTCTGCAGCTGAGAATCAGAGGTCTAACTACAAGTGAGTTTTTTTCCCCCACATCTAAGCGCTTGGCCCATCTCTGCATGATCAGTATTAATAATAAATACTCATAATTCTGATTATAATGACTGAAGGTTTTTCCAGGGAAGAACACAAAGATTCGCACGAATATTACTGATATTCAGAGAAGCTCCAGACTGTGAGTGACTGGTCAAACACACAAAGTGAGAGGCGAATCTGATGTTGTTCGTGTTTGTTCTGTGTGCAGTGGTGTACCTGCTGGCGTACCATGTCATTTTCATCCTGTTCGTGTGGGCGTACTGGCAAACCATCTTCACCAAGCCTCTCAACCCGCTGAAGGAGGTACGAGTGACCTGTCTGCAACTCGACAACTTTTTCTCAAAAATGTAGGGGCGTTGTTTAAAATGTAAACAAAATCACAGCAGAGCTATTTATAAACCCTTATTTTATTCACAGCAAACAAATAATAAATATAAATAATAAACAAATAAAATAAAAAATAAGGGAAATGTGAATTTTATGGCAGCAACACATCTCAAGACAGGTGGAACAGGACCACATTTGCTCTCCTTTTTTTTTTTATAACAGTCTGTAAATGTCTAGGAACTGAGGAGGCAGGTCAGCTCAGCACCCTTCAGAGCTCTTCTACTGAGAAGCAGATGGATCAGATGGATGCAGGATGTGGTTTACCCTGAAAGATTCAAATAGGAAATGGTAAATGAACTGTACTTACAGGTGCTGGTCATAAAATTAGAATATCATGAAAAAGTAGATTGATTTCAGTAATTCCATTTAAAAAGTGAAACTTGTATATTATATTCATACATTACATACAAACTCATATATTTCAAATGTTTATTTCGTTTAATTTTGATGATTA
>NC_051438.1:8852464-8895173 GCF_001649575.2 Kryptolebias marmoratus
ATCATCAAAATTAAACGAAATAAACATTTGAAATATATGAGTTTGTATGTAATGTATGAATATAATATACAAGTTTCACTTTTTAAATGGAATTACTGAAATCAATCTACTTTTTCATGATATTCTAATTTTATGACCAGCACCTGTATATAGTTCTTTGTAACCAACCAGGCCACTCAAAGCTCTTTACAACACAGTCTGTGCCTTCGTTTCCCCATCCACACTCTACAAAGATAACCTGAACAAATCATTCTGTAGAGTCTAATCAGTGCTTAAGATTGAATTTATACACCAACGGGGCACATCGGAGGCAGTGATGGGTTCAGCGTCCTGCACAGGGACACTTCGACACGCAGCATACTGGTGGAATCGAACCTCCGACTCTCATTGGAGGACGACTGCTCTAACCACTGATCCACGGCCGCAAGGCCTCCCCTGAAACAAAGTCGACTGGATGGGAGCATATGTTGTTGTAAAACCTAAATGTACTTTTCTGCATTCGTGGCACCTTTCCAGATGTGTAAGCATCTGGCTTCTTCTTTGCCTGATAGAGCTTTAAGCAGCATCAGTGGATGGTTCGGTGAGCTGTGTTTACAGGAAGTGTTTCTGAGTCCATGCAGTGATGTCCAGAACAGAATCAGACCTGTTCTCAGTGCAGCGGCCCCTGAGGGCCCAAAGATCGGGTCCAATACTGACTTCCAGCCTTTTGTCCTTTGAGCTCAGAGATTTCTCCAAACTATTGAACTCTTTTGATGATATCATGGACTGTAGATGATGGGATATTCAAAGTCTTCCCAATTTCTTTTTGTTATTTTCAAATAGTTTTTTGCAGACCGGTGAACCTCGGCCCATTTTTACTTCTGAGGGATTCAGCCTCTAAGATGCTCTTTTTATACGCAGTCCTCTTACTGACCTGCTGCCAATTAACCTAATTAGTTGTAAAATGCTCCTCTAGCTGTTTCTCATTCACACCTCTCACTTTAACAGCCTTTTGTTGCCTCAGTCCCAACTGTTTTCAGATGTCGTCCCCATAAAATTCAAAATTTATTTTATTCTTTCCTAAAATTGGTTCGTAGTTTAAAGATTTGATATGTTTACCGTGTTTCATTGTGAATAAAATCTGGGTTTATAAAATTAAAAATTTCCGTTTTTATTTTATGTAACGCAACATCCCATGTTTTTCGGAGTCGGGGCTGTAAGCTTTCAGCCTCCCCTTGTAACCGAATGCTGCATTCAGACCAATCAAACTTTCCGGTGGGGAAGTGCCCGGAGCCGCGCTTTGAATGGCTCTGAATCCGACCGCAGCACTTCAGGTCTGCAGACGCTGACACGTCGGGGAGGAAACCGCTCTCACTCAGCGGCTCGTACGAGAGGACTCCTTTATGAGATCTAATCCGTATGGATCACGGGACGCTTTGGCCATCGTAATAAATTCTGTTACAGGCTGCGCCGTCCTTTATCGGCTCGGTTATTTGCTCCCAGTGTTCGGTCATAAATCACTTCGGCGGCTGAAAGTAATATTGCAGCTCTTGCGCTGCCGTCTTCCTGCCGGAGCACAAACAGCCAAAACAAATGAAAGAAGCGGAGGAACTCCCCGTAACGACAAACACTCTTTTATTATTGTTACTCAACAAGCGTTTAGCTTATCAGAGAGAATATTCCTGCTTGTGTCTGCCCTGTTAGCAAAATATCTCATGAACCACTGGGAGGACTTTCAGTAAGTAACCATATATGACTAATTGACAGATTGTAGTGTCAAACCAAACATCCCATTATAAAATAAATTCATGAGCCACAGCTGCACTGTGGTGATGTTTCTTACACAGGAAAAAGAAGTCCAGTGTCCAAAACTTGAAGGTTGCGTTTGTTATGGTTGATTTTTCTGGTTTGGTAAACGATAACAAACATCAAACTTTTCCATTGTTTCCTGCTGCTTCTCCTGCTCTGGTAAAATAAACCATAGGCCCAACCCCAGTGCATGCTGGTCCTATACCAGCCCCTATACTTATAATAAACAGCCCCACAGTTCTTCCTGTCTAACAACAAAAAACAAAGAAAAATTACGTAAAATGAACTATTTTTAACCTACAAATATATCTAAAAAATAACCCAAAAAATATAAAGTAAACTAAGAATAAATTTTAACAAAATTCCAAATAATAAAGAATAAATAGCTCTAACACAGATATTGAGCGGAACGTTGACGTGGTAGTAGCTGAGAGTCATTCACAACACAAACTCTAAGCTTGATGTCACGTTGTTTTCAAGATTTGACCAAAGCGGCTATGACTCCATCATTCCTCAGCCGGAGAGGATTTTAGTCTAAAACTGGCCCGTTAGGTAGGTGGTGGGTAGGCTTTCAGTGAAATCTGCTTTTTACCATCGTTAAGTCAGGATGAATGCCGCTGACGAGGAGAAGAACTGCAGAGGAATCTCAGCTGCTGCTTGTTGTTTTGTTTTGTTTTTTCCCTACACAGTTTCAGCTGTCCCACTCTGACAAGGAGCTGCTGGAGCGTGAAGATCGAGGAGAATCTCAGCAGGAAATCCTGAGGAGAATAGCCAAAGACCTGCCTATCTACACCCGCACCAACTCCGGAGGTACGCACGGACACCTCCCCGTCCAGCTTGTTAGTCTGTGGTCAGCAGTTAGGAGAGGCTGCTGCTGATGGCTGTGTGATTGAGCTGACTGTGTCTCCTCAGCCATTCGTTTCTGCGAGCGCTGCCAGCTGCTGAAGCCTGATCGATGCCACCATTGTTCAGTCTGCGATAAGTACGGCCCTCCGCCTCTGCACCCACACAGAAACAGACCGCAGCACATACAGCTCGCTGACAGGCAGAGTCAAACGTGATGCCACTGACGTCTGATCCTGCTGTGTTACAGATGCATCCTGAAGATGGATCACCACTGCCCCTGGTACGTAGCAGGCAGCCGGGTCATTTTACACAACTTTTACTGATCACAGGGGAGCTTTTCAGGCCGAGTCAGTATCAAACAGAACGGGAAGAAAAAGATTCAGCAGCAAAACCGGACAACAAATGAAAAGTTGATCATGTCTTTGTCTGTGTTTGTTTGTCTGTTTCGTTAGCAAAACATTTCAGGATTAACTGGACAGATTTTGATGAAACTCTCAAAGTTATCAGCGGATGCACATTAAGGCCTTTGATTTTGAAAAGACTACAGATATCTGGAGGAAAAAAGAAGAAGCTGAAACTGAGCTGTTTGCCTTAAAACAATAAAAAATGCTTAAATTACCAAAACAATATGTAAAAACTAAAACCAGCTAAACAGTCTCTAAAAGCTAAAATTAGCAAACAAGTCGCTAAAAGTTTAATAAGTAAAAGACTAGCTAAGTACAGTACCTAAAAGCTTCAATTAGCGAAATTTAGGCTAAAAGCCAAAAATAACAAAATAGCAGCCAATAGCTACAGCCAGCAAAATAGTTGCTAAAAGCTAAAATTAGTAAAACGGTTTCAAAAAGTAGATATTTTAGAATAGTAGCTAAAAGCTAAATACAACTGAACAGTAGATAAAAGCTAAAATGATCCAAACAGCAGCTTGAAGCTAAAAATGAGCAAATATGCTGAAGCAAAATTTAAAAAGGTTTTCAAGATTTGAAGAGTTATCCTTTCATTTTGTTGTGAAAAACCAAGTAAAAAAGGGTAAATGTTGTAAAAAGTTTAACAGTTACAAAAACAAACGTCATAGCCATAATGTCCCGAATGAGCTGCATGTTTTATTTCATGAAGGCTTAAACTAGAACTCAGTATGCAGAAATAGTTCATGTATTTTCTTTGTTTTTTCATGATGTTGTGTCGTGATAACAAAGCTGGGTTTGTGGCGGGTAAATGAGAACAAAGGTTCCTCTCTTTCCCTGTGGGTTCACATGTTTAGTTATTTTGACCGTAAGGGTTTGTTTTCCTGTGAGATATAAAAATGATTTAAAGGAAAACCTTTAATCTCCTCTTTCTCAGAATCAGGAGAGTGACTTATTCAAGCTGAAGATGCGACACTAAGGAGCACTGAGCGAGCAGAGTTACACCTTCATGACTTCAGGACAGCAACACTGAGTCTCAAGAACCACTTATATTCGTACTGTAATCATCTTGTGACAACCAGAAAGCAAAGCTCCTTTTCATCTTGTGTTCTTGATATAATGTTATCTTGAGAAACTGATTTTTCCAGATATTGAGGTAAAACGAACTTCAAAATGAATCCCATCAAAACTACAAACCTCAGTCATCCAGGACACGGTCATCCTAACAAAACAAAACAAAACAAAAAAAAAAAAATCAAAGGCGGTTTTTAAGCTCGACACTCGTCACCTTTCAGTTTTCAATTACAAGTTTTAAACTGTAAGCCTCTGGAACGTGTCGAGGAGGACTTTCAGCTGCTATCGCACCAAATCTTAGCTGTGAAACTGAGTTATAGTCATGTTTGGTTTATTTAAGGTCAGTAAGTTCTGGTTGGAGCTGTCGCCTCCCAGCAAGAAGGTCTCAGGTTCTCTTCCTGACCTGGAGCCTTTCTGTGTGGAGTTTACATGTTCTCCCTGTGCTCACCTGGGTTTACTCCAACAAGTGGTTCATGAGATATTTCGCTAATAGACAGACAGACAAACAATTGCACACGATCACTCACCCATCGTAAAGGCAAACGATAAAAACTGGCAGTGTTTTAATCCCGTTAGTGGAAAAAACGAGCTCACCAACCAGCTGCCTGAGCAGAAACGATCCCCCCTTTTTTTTCATCCCCTGCCTGCCTCTGATTCTCGTTGCAGGGTGAACAACTGTGTGGGGTTCTCCAACTACAAGTTTTTCATGCTGTTCCTGGCGTACTCTCTGCTTTACTGCCTTTTTATAACCGCGACAGATCTCCAGTACTTCATCAAGTTCTGGACAGTAAGTAATGCCGACGCTGTCACCGCAACGTTTCGCTCGCAGCATCTTCAGAAAGAACCGAATGTGTTGACGCTGTTTGGTGTTTCCGCAAGGCTGGAGGCAGAGCGCATTTCCGTCTCAAAGAATACCTGGTACGAGCCATGCAGATGATTAGTGACATGGAAGTAGAGTGGCATGGGCAAGTTTAGGCACCCGGACGGGTTTGGGTTCTCAAACTTTCCTAAAAAAACGTCAGTCCTTAAATAGATTGTTTGGCCAGAGGCTTGAGGTCGTGTTTCATCCAGAAGGCAGGAAGGATTTAATTAATCAGCAGCAAAATCTGGACGCAAACATCACACCATCTGCAAAAGAAGAAGTAGAAGATGAGTTCTCAAAGCAGAAATGATCGTAAAAATCCACATAACTCGACTTTAATCACTTTAAAGTGATTAAATCGTGAATATATAGCAGTTCTCTTTGGTGTTGGCCCCGCTCAGGTTTAGCTGCTTTCCTGCTTCGACTCGCCTGATTCAAATGGTTGAATCACCTCCTCATTATTATTGATTTCTGTAAAAGCGTATTACTGACCATTTTATTCAAATCAGGTACGTCGAAGCAGGAAAACATCGAACATGCAGGGTAGTGTTGGCCGCGGATCGGAGGCTGTGAGCTCGTGAATCCGGTCAGATTGAAACTATTTCCCAAAACTGAGGTTGTTCAAAGAGCTACCTACAACAGGCAAATTTATTTTCCTGAACTGAAGAATACCTGAACTATCCCTTTAAGCTGGTTTTGTAATGGGCTCCACAGAGCTCAAACTGAACACGACAGGTTTAGTGGTGAGGATGAAGGACCTAAATGCAGACCAGCAGGAGGATCAGAGGCCAAACCTTTAATATTAAACAGGGAGGCATCCAAAACCAGCCCGATGTGACAAGACCAGGATTAACAAGAACTCACGGGGTCAAACAAAAGAACTGAGGGAGAGGAGGTCGGTGAATGACAACAGGTGTGCTGATTACTAACGAAAAACAGGCGGAAACACGCAATGAGCGTACGACAAGTAAAAAATACTTGACAAAAAAGCAAAAAAATACAGACTGTGACTAAACAAAACAGAGAATAAAGAGCAAGAACCAGAAACACAGAGGCCTAATCAGAAGGAGTTTTATCTGAATGTTTGACTTGCATCTGAGTCAAACCTTTTCCTTCAAGCCCGTCTTTTTTATAATATAGAGGAAGCTGAAAACAAAGTCAACTTGCTTGAAGTATTTTGTTATTTAATGTGGTGTCTCGTTATATTTGATGCAGTTTTTTTTTTCCCAGCAAACGTTATCTCAGGGCCCTGTAGAAAAGAAAACTATCCAGTCTCGTTTTGTTTGCTGAGCGCTTCGCAGTAAAATCGATTCAGCCCAGGGGGTGCCTAAACTTTTACAGTGTTAATCGCCATTAGGCCATATCCAGTCCAAGTCTTTAGACTTTAGCAGAGTAGACTCCCCCTCCTCATATTCTTGCTCCCCCCCCTCTGTGCCGGTGTGTTTAATGTGCTGTTTCTCCTCAGAAAGGCCTCCCGGACACTCAGGCGAAGTTCCACATCTTGTTCCTCTTCTTCTCTGCCTCCATGTTCTCTGTCAGCCTGGCGTCCCTCTTCATCTACCACTGCTGGCTCGTCTGCAAGAACAGGTCCACCCTGGGTACGCGGCTTTTTTTTAGCGTTTGCTTGAAGTGGTGTTTGAATACCCGCTCTCTCTGGTTACATCCAGCCTGCGCTGTAAACTCCCACCCCTCCACCCCTCTCCGTCCGTCACCATCCTCGTCGGCGCAGAGATCTGATGTGCTCCTCGGAGCCGTTATCAGTCCGAGGTTTCTCATTATGAGAGCACAGTGGCGCACTTTGTCTCTGGGCTGGATTATCCCGAGGAGTATGTTACAGTGTAATGTAAAGACACAGGGCTCGGAGCGGTAAGCAGCTTAGCAACAGACACCGATACGCAGCTCAGAGAGAGAAGTCACACCTGGCGAAACAGCGGGAGATCTGCACAACAAAGACACGTTCATTCTCAGGCATTTCACTGACGCCGCGCTGCCGATCGGAACGTGCCGGTGTCGTTGGTCCGAGCAGGCCCGAGCAGGGAGGCGTGTCGGCTCGTCTTCATGCCTCTTCTTCTTCTTCTTCTTCTGCGCATTTGTCGTTTCAGAGGCTGTGCGCGCCCCGGTGTTTCGTCACGGCACGGACAAGAACGGGTTCAGTCTTGGCTTCAGCAAGAACTTCCGCCAGGTCTTTGGCGATGAAGTGAAATATTGGCCCATTCCCATCTTCTCCAGGTGAGATCTTCCATCGAAAAGCATCCAGAAAGAAAAGAAAAGAGGTTTAATACACAAAATAAAGGTTTGAAATTTTTTTTGTTTTTTGGAAAATGCAGATCACTAGGTGGTTTTTAGTGCAGTTTTTAAAATTAAATTAAGTTAGATTAATGATTTTCTGGGTCACAGAGCTGATGTTATGAGCATTAACATCCTGATACACGAGCTCATAAAACAAGTAAGTATTATAGCCACGAACCTACCGGGGCTGTGACTGTGAAAATGGTCAAATTTTCCATTTCGGTTTCACCTGATTCTGAGTGTTTGTGACAAAGCGATCAGCAAGCTGTGTGGCCATTTTTGAAAATCCCAGTCAGCTGGTAGCCACCCCCACATTTATGGTTTAATTTACCGGAGTAATCTTAAGAAATGAAGAAAGGTTATTCCTATAATTATTATTTATCATCAAAGGTGAGTTTTAGACCTGGACAAATCAGGGCTGTAGCCTCTGAGGAGAGCTGCAGGTGTCAGAACATCGCTCTAGAGCTCCGGAAATACGGAGACTGGATTTAAAAGGGCTTGAGACGCCCGCGACAAGTCCGCCACTGTTTGGAGAGGAAATTAGTTGTTCAGAGTTTTTATGAACATGTTCAAAAATCAAGCAACTAGACTGTGAGCCTCTGCAACTCGCACAAGAAACCTCCCCACCATCACCAACACACACACACTTATTTTGAGACACTTTGGAGACTCCCTCTCGAATGCCGTTCTCAAACTAGCCTCCAGCGATCACAGCCCTTTTTTTTTTCAGGTGTCAGAAAGTGTAAGAAAAGTGAGACAACTTTGGCGACCCGTGGAACTGAACTGTGACCGACTGGAAACAAAAGCGAGACGCTGACAGTTGTGATGCTCAGATTTAGCTCGTTTAACACCTTCTGTTTGTTGGACAGCCATCTTAATGTTGGTAAGACCAATCAGAGGAACTTCTTGAACCAAAGGCTCTCAACGTCAGCAGTATTCTCCTTATTATTCTTAATGTGCACCATGTAATGGGGATGGTAGTGGAAGCAGGACCCAAACGCAGAGAAGCAGGAAGCAGGCAGGTTGTAGGGAGAGAAGTATTTTATTGAGAAGAACAAACGAAACCAAACAGACTGGACTAGAACAGAAAGGGCAAAGATCTGACAACAACTAAATATACACAGAGGAACCTTTTAACAGTGGACTGCTGGTGTGGATTGAAACTCATGTAAGAGAGAAAAAACAGGAAGTAAATTGACAAAAAAATGTAACTACTCTAACAAAATAAAACCAGAGCACAATCAAAATAACACAAGGACTCAGAAAGCACAAAAACTCTCCAAAACTAAACTTAGAAACCATAAACCACAACAAATGCACTAACCAACTTCTACTATTACTGCTTTTATATTTGGTATTTAATAGTTGAGGACACGTCTTGTACTTTTTTAGCCATAAGGTAATTTAAACCAAATGTTCACAGATTTTTAAGCTTTTCATTTCTTCTAACTAGAACTTTGTGTCACTGTAATAAAAAAAATCATCCAAACGAAATCACGCAGACCAGCACACTGACTTATTCATTATAAAAGTTAGCAGCTCTGTTATTTCCCTGCTTATTCCATTTTAGGCTGCCAAACGAGTGCTAAATAAACGGTGTCAGAGATCAGTTCGGCTAATTGTTGAGCCCTGCCACTTCCTCTGAAACAAAGTGGTCCAAAAGGCAGAGCGTCCCAAAGGAGCAGCGGCGGAGCGCTAACAGCAGCACCATCAGCGCGAATCGATACACAAGCTCCGTCTCTGCAATAACACGGACTCCTGCTGACTGAACGCCGTGATTACACGGCTCGTTTTCAAGCTACACCCAGAGCTTTTAGAAGAGACACTTAAATATCTATTTGAAATACATTCACTGACCCAAAAATAAAAAATAAGTGAAGCACCCAGATAGAGGAGTGGGAATGAAAGGAAACTGTTAAAAAGTCACGTGACCGTGCTGCGGTGATTGCAATATCAGAGCAAATGGATAACAGAGATGGCAGCACGGACACACTGCTGGTCCCAGGTCTGTGGAGTGGACCCCCCCCCCCCCTGTCCCAGATACAAACCTGTGTCTGGCTGATGCTGCCATCAAGACACAATGCAGGAGCACAACTACGTTAGAAAGAGTCCAGTATGTGTATTTGGATGGTAGGTGCACACGTTAAGGGGGGTGGTTTGTTATATTTGGTGCACAATACAAAGATCCTCCCATGGTGTGGTCCGTTTTGTGTGACCAGAACCTCTGTGACAGCCGTAACATCCAACATGGCTGCACGCTACGACCAAACCCACAACATGACCCCCTCCCCTCCCCATCAAACCCCTGTCAAATGCTCCAGCAACTACCTGATGACACCACTCATGATGCTACCACCTTCAGCCTCTGGCGGCTGTTCCAGACGGTGCAAATCAAATGGTTCACATGCCCATCACTGTTTTTCCTCACCGCCTGTACGTTGTAACTCTAACAGCTGAACTGGAGACTCTTATTAAACGTTTTGTGGAAAAGTCAGACTCAAATATCACGACTCACACCTTTCATGTCCACTCGTGGGGGTTTTGTTCTGGAGGGAAAAAACAGGAGCTTTTTGGTGATTAATGTCACCTGATGACTCATTTGTCCCCACTTTGTTGCCACCTTTTAGCATTTACTTTTGTCTCAGCTTGATCATGTTGTTCATGAAAAGCTTTATTCGTGCGCAACAAAACAAACAAACAAACAGAACAGGAATGAAAAGCCAGGGATCATATGAGATGCTTTATTTTTTTATTTGTTTTTTCTCCTGCTGGCTCTACAGTTTAGGCGATGGCTGCTCGTTCCCTACGTGCCTGGTGAACCTGGACCCCGAGCAGCCCTCGTCACCTACCGGGTCCAACTCGGGCAGCAAGAGGTGCACTCACGTTTAACGAAAAACCTACGCAGATGTGCTGCACAGACGAAAAAGCTAAACGATGCTGTTTTAGATCACGGTGTTTTAAATGACATTATTAGAAATAAAAAAAAAAAGGTCACGAGTTCACGTTCTGACCCCCGGCTTGCGTTTGTGTGGTCTGTAGTGCAGCAGAGGCCCGCCAGTTTCCCTCCAAACCGCTCAGAGAAAGTCAGAGCCGGCTGCTCTCCAGCACCCCCTCCTGGTCAGAGAGTGACGGTGCAACCGACAAGGACAAGAAGGGCAAGATCATAAAATCCCTGCTTTCTACTCAAACCCGCCCTCATCCCACATTTTGGTTACTTATGTTAAATAGTCTACATGTGTGTTTGTTCAGGTGCCAGTAACCCTGTGATGACCATTGAGCACGAATCGTAACCATGGTTACAGCTGACAGCTTCAAACCAGAAATGTAAGTTAACGCCAAAAAAAAAAAAAAAGCCCTCATAACAGAATTCAGAGTGGATCAATCTGTATAAATGCTTCGTCCTCCAGGTCTGTGCGGCCCGTCTCCGTGTCCGTGCCTATCAGAACTCGATGTGACGCCGACGTCCCGGCCGTTTTCCCATCATGCATCCTGCTCCTGAGAGCGTTACACGACTCGCACCGCGGACAGAGCAGAACCTGTCATGATTCCTCTCAAGAGTCATCGCCGCCGTTGTTATCACGCTGTCGTCCGGAAGTCAAGTGGACTGAAAGTAAAAAAAAAAAAAAAATTGCATTCCAGTCACCTTGTTTTGGTCTGTATGTACATAAGCACAGAGCTGCGGGGAGACGGGGGCAGCGCTTCGGTTCCTGAATCAGTCTGAGCTGCTTTTTGTTTTTTTTATTCCATTCAGACTGATCTGACAGTTCTGTTGTTTGTTTTCATGTTACAGACAAATGTTTGCTAAGCAGTAGAGACGTTAAAAAGATATCCTGGCCACTTTGAAATGGAGTTCTGTGGAAAAGTTATGAACAGCTAATATCTTACCTGTTGTAGAGACTCCCTTCGAACGGCCTCAGTTTGGAGAAATAAGAGTTTACGCCGGACAAGAACGACCAGCTAATGGCGAGTTTGCACAAGTGGATTGCAGATGTCAGGCTCGAACATTTCACAGAGGTTCCTGCGAACGCTGTCAGACCCTTTTACACCCCCGTCAGTTTTACAGGTTTTACATAGAGGTCTGGGTCAGTTGTTACACCTCCAGATGGAAATTCATGATATTTTTGTCAAAGTCATGTAGTGTGAAACGAACAACGATGTAAAGGTTTGTATAAAAGCGTTTGCATGAACTCCTATGACATGTTAAAGGTTCCAGACGGCAGGGAGCTCATTAATGTTCTTCAATTTTCAATAGAGATTTTAGGCAAAAAAACCCCAAACTTAAATGATCGCCTTTACAGTGTCACCAGTCACGACTCCTTTGACTTCCATTGTCCAAAACTGAATCAAGAAGTACGTCAGAAACTGCTGATCATCTGGGATTTTTAAACACAACCATCTCTCGGGTTTACAGAGACTTATCAGACTTTTTTTTAATTGTCTTATTGTCTAATTTTGGTGAGCCTGTGTGAACTGTAGCCTCAGTTTCCTGCTCTCAGCTGACAGGAGCATCACCCGGTGGGGTCCTCTGCTGCTGGAGCTCATCTGCTTCGAGGCTGGTCGTGTTGTGCGTTCAGAGATGGTGTTCTGCATGTCCTGGTTGGAACGACTGGTTATTTGACTTATTCAAGCCCTTCTGTCGTCTCCAACCAGTCTGCTTATTCTCCTCTGACCTTTTCATTTTATTTTTGTCCACACAACTGCAGCTCACTCTATATTTTCTCTCTTTTGGACCATTCTCTGCAAACCCTACAGATGGTTGTGTATAAAAACCCTAGTAGATCATCTCTTAAATCCCTTTTTTTTTTTTCTGTTTGAACTTCAGCAAGTCGTCAGCAAGTCGTCAGCAAGTCGCTACCATGTGATTGGCTGATTAGCCACTTGTGGTAACAAGCAATCGAACAGGTGCCCCAGATGTGCTACAGCTAGCTGCCGCCGCCGACATGGTTCGTGCTCATAAATATCTGCAGAATTCTACGCAAGTAGAGGAGTAATGTGGAAATAGGCGGCACTGTAAATTGCTTTGAATTTTTAAGACCGGAGCTGTTCTGAGACAACAATTATCCACTTTGGTCCATCGGTCGGTTCGAATTCAACTTTATTTCTCTTTTTCTCCAAACTGAGGTCGTTCAAAGAGCGATCTACAGCAGGTAGAGTCTAACTGTTCATGACTCAAAATATATCCTTTTTAATGTGCAGTCGCTGACATTCCTTTAGTCTTTTTTTTAATATATATATATATTTTTTTTTCTTCCTTGCATCATGTTGAGTATTGTGGAAGTTCAAGAGATGCATGCTCTTCTCACCTCAGGATGTCAACACAAACACACCTTGTAATGATGAAAAAAAACAAACAAAAGTAGTCATTAGTAATTACAGTTAATAAGGGCTCTTCTGATAGCATGAGTGATGTTGCTGTGAGTGAAACGCCCCTTTCTCTGCGCGGTGGCCTGGAGTCCACGTCAAGCTGCTGACCAGAAGCTTCCTGACTGTTCCTCCCTGGAGGTGCTTGCACACCGGCTGCCTGCAAAAAAAACAAAACCACCACACACACACAAGCCTCCGTATTCTGCAGCTGCAGATCTATTCGCCATCTACAAGCAGGTGCTGCTTTGTTTTCTTTTTTTCTGTCTCACAACTTAATGCTGAAGCTGTGCTACACGGCATCAGAATGTCTGTACAAACCTCCACAGTGACGTATATTTTTCTATCTCTCTGTCCGTACGACGATCTGGATGTGTGTGACGCCTTACGAGAATAAAATGAGCTCATCTTCCGTCTCATTTCTCTCTTAACGTGAGTTGTCGGTAAAAAGACGCCACAGCCTGGAGCGTTGGAATGGTAGAAAAATTTCAAGCCTTTATTTACAAAAAAAAAAAAAGAAAATCTAAAAACGTTTCTTTCGTAGATTGCATATTCTTCTTTTCCTCCTTTTACAGTGTGGTAGACGGGCTGCAGAAAGAGAACGTGTGTGTTTTGGATGCATACGGATACACAACCTACGCTCCAACGCACACCTATGTAAGGCCGGGACTCGAACAAACGGCATTTATTCAAACGTTTCAGTACATGCAGCCTGTGGACGCGCCATGAGCGGGCTGGAAAACACGGGAGGAAACAAAAGTGTCACTCTGAAATGTGGTAACTAGTTGCAAGGAGTAAAACTTCTTCCTCTTTTCTTAAACTAAACGAATTAAAACTCAAAATCTACTCTAACAGAGCAGCTTAAAGTGGCCTACAGCTGGAGACTGATTTGTTTTTAAAGGTTTTGTTGCATTGGATAGTTCTATAGAGCTGATTGTGAGGGTGTTTACGTGCACAAATAACACACTCCTCGAACGAAAACTCTTCCTATGCATATAATAATCTGTCGTTATTATACTGAGTTGTCAGAAACAAAGACAGAAAGGTAAAAAAAAAAACAGAAAAAAAAGCTGTTCATTTATATTAACATCTTTTTCTAGAGAAGGATGTACAAGTTTGATGTCTCACAGTGAAAATCAGAGCAGCAATCTTTATATGAACAACAACAAAAAGGTTCAAGTGCAGGTAAACACACTCAGTGAGCTCCTTTTATCGTCAGGAAACCAGGACGTCTTGGTGTCGAACTACTCAATAAATTAAAAGTTTAAAAGAGAAGAATGCAGCTAATATTAAGGCTGAGCGTGGTGAGAGCTGATAATGTAAAACTGAAACACAAAAGGCAACAGAGAGGAGACGTGCGCGCACACACACACACACACACATCACGTGTTCAGCTTTCCATATAAAATCAGCTTTAAAGTGCAAAACATGTCTACAGAACACTTCAGGAAAACTAAAACCCCCTCCTCTCCCCTCATCTATTCCAAGCATGTTGAACCGAGCTGAAACGGGCCACGCTGCCTGTGCCGCCCCGCGGGGGAATAAAAGACTAAACTCACACGCATGCAGCTGCGGCACGGGGCGAGGACAGCCATGAGCCGCTCGGTCGTCGCATTCAAGTTTAAGGTGAGCGGAGCCTATGGGAAACAGCTTGCTAAACGATGCGTATGGATGTTGCTTTTGCTCCTCCGTGATCGTCGTCCGGCTTGGCCTCAGCGCCGCGCTGACTCTGTGTGTGTGTGTGTGTGTGTGTGCGCGCGCGGCGGGACGGCAGAGTTTCAGAGCGATGTCACGACTGCTGCTTGTTGGCCTCCTCTTCGTAGGCGTTTCCCGTCCCGTTCTGAACGTAGGCGGAGCCCGAGCCCAGCCCGTACAGATGGCCGCAGTACTTTGCGTCGTCGATGTGATCCTCGAAGAACATCTGGGGGGGGGGACGTCGGAGAACAGACAGTTATTTAACTTGTACAGTAAACAAAAAACATACTGGTCCATTTCCTGACACGCGAGTGGTCTTTTTGAAGTTTTAGGAGGTTTCGTTGCACCATCCAAACTCTACATTTTTTATGATTTGGAGGCGTTTTTGAGCAGTTTGTTTCCAACCTCACCTGCTAACAGGGCATGTTATAAATAACTTTTACTCTCTACATGAATCATGAACTTGCAGCACCCAAAGCCCGTCCAAATATGAGGAGCAAATGGAAACCAGCAACTGTTTACGCCGCTGGTTCTCAAACTGCGGGTCATGACCCCTAAGGAGGGACTTGTGACCCTTCCTAACTTTTTACAACCTTTTCAGTCCTTAAAATGCTGCGACCCGGGCTTGTTTTTGAGTTGTACAAACTGTACGTTCATCTCATATCGAGCCGTGGTTTGACAAGGTGCAAACCGTTCACTCATCATGTGAGTCCACGAGGTCACGTGGACTCACATGAAAAGGAAAAACAGCTGGTTTGAACCAAAGAGGACAGACGGGGGATATTATTCTCCTGGAACTAGAGTGAAGGGTTAGAGACTAAAAAAAAGACCTGTGTGTGTCAGAAAACTGTCAGCTGACAAATAAAATTTAAATGTTTTTTAAAAGCCTAGCGCATATTGTAACATTACATAACGGTAACATTAGGAAGTCACTCAAGTCTTCGTTTTTCTCCTCTTGAATATCCAGAGCAGAAAAATGCCTAAAATCAGCATCATTGAAGATTAAGAAACTCCTTATCAGGGGTCCTCCTCCTCCATCTAACTCTGTCTTCTGTGTCCTCTGTCCTCACTCCAACTCCCTCCATGTCCTCTCTAACTGTGTCCATATGTCTCCTCTTTGTCTTTTTCCTGGCAGCTGCATCTCTAACATTCTTCTACCAATATACCCACTGTCCCTCCTCTGGACATGTCCAAACCATCTCAGTCTGGCCTCTCTGACTTAATCTCCCAGTCCTTCAACCTGTGCTGGACCTCTGATGACCTCATTCCTAATCCTCACCACTGTCCTCCTGTCCTCATACGTGTCCTGTTCCAGTCTAACAAACTTCTCAGCCTCTCCAGATGTCCTCATACAACCACAGCTCCTCCCTCAGCACCCTTTCATATGCTTTTTCTAAATCCACAAAAACACAATGAAGTTCTTTCTGACCCTGTCTGTACTTCTCCATCGAACATCCTCAAAGCAAAGATGACATCTGTGGTGCTCTTTCTTGGCATAAAACCATCCTGCTGCTCACAAACAGTCACCTCTTGTCTAAGTCTAGCTTCCACAACTCTCTGCCAGATCTTCATCGTGTGACTCATCAACTTAATTCCCCTGTAGCTGCTACAACTCTGTACATCACACTCGAGTCAAAAACCTCATCTCTCCAAGACATTTCCATACCTCCACTGGAATATCATCAAGTCCAACAGCCTTCCCCTTCTTCATCATCTTTAAACCTTTCCGAACTTCATCCTCACTAATCTTTTCCACTTCCTGGTCCACAGTTTCTATGGCCTCTGCTCTTCTTTTCATTTCATTCTCTTCATTCATCAGCTTCTCAAAGTTCTCCTTCCATCCTCCCATCTCACTCTTCTCTCTCGTTAGAACATTAACATTTCCATCTTTAACACACCTAACCTGCTGCACATCCTTTCCAGCCTGGTCCCTCTGTCTCGCCAGTCGATGCAAGTCCCGTCTCTTCCTCCTTAGTGTCCAGCCTCTTGAACAACTCATCATACGCCTCCTGTTTTGCCTTTACTACCTCCCTCTTTGTCCTATGTTTCATCTCCCTATATTTCTGTCTACTTTCTTCAGTCCTCTCACTGTCCCATTTCTTCCTGGATAACTGCACTTCACTATTCCACCACCAGGTTTCCTCATCTTTTCTCTGTCCAGATGACACACCAAGTACCTTCCTTCCTGTCTCTCTAATCACTGTGACTGCAGTAGTCCAGTCACCTGGAAGCTCTTTCTTACCACCCACAGCCTTTAACAGCTCCTTTCTGAACTCCTCACACCTTCCTCAACTTCCACCATTTTGTCGTCTTCTCTGCCTTTACCCGGCTCCAAATACTGTGGGAAAATATCATTAGCCCTCACTAATAAAAGGTACTTAATATTTCTGCTAAAACACCCATTTGAGGCCTTTTTTTTTTAAACCACATATTTTTTCTATTACAGTTTTATTTTAGTCTTGTGGAGCCAAGGAGGGCCGCGCCTCCTAAAACGGGGTGCAGCATGAAAACTTATAAAGAAGTTTAATTTATTAAATCAACTGTATTCAGTTCAGACCCGACTCGAGTCTCAAAGGGAACGTACCTCTCTCATTTTGAAGAACGCCATGCCTGTGAGTAAAGAGTCGGAGCCGGCCTGGTGCTGCGGTCCAATCCTCTCCAGCTCCAGCTGCTCAGCTACTTCCTGCAGCCCGCCCTGAAAAACAAAGATGACCACCGTCAGCCTACGACAACGCGTAACGTCCGAGGAAGACCGGAGAGACGTTTTCAAATACAAACAACACCAAGAGCAAAGGCAGGATGCACTCTGCAGTTACCAGCTCCCTCACACACACACACACACCACTGCAAGAGATTCTTGGACTCATTAGGAACAAGTCTGACGAACAGGCAAAACGATGTTATTGTGGAAACCGTTGCTACACGTTGAACTCCTCAGTAATAATAAACATTTCGTAGTGTGATTTTTTTTATTTTTTATTGTGTGCATTTTCAGCACAAAGTTGAGCTCGTTCCCTCTGCGAGTTGGACTCCACCAGAGCTGCCCCTAGTCTCCATGGACAGAACCTGAAGGCAGAGTCCTGGAGGGGAGGGTGTCTGGTTTGGGGACCTCAGGGTCTTGTCAGCATGCTCTGTTTGCAGCTGAGCGTGAAGCGGTGAGTGATGAGAAAGAGGCAATTCTCCCTCTGGGTCAGGACTGAGTCTCTGCTTGAATCTGGGAGTCTTGTCCATGAGGGATGGAGGCATGGAGCAGGAGATGGACCAGTGAACAGGGGTTTCAGACGCAGCGACGAGGGCGTTGCTCCAGTTTGTTTCGGTGAAGAAGAAGCTGAGCTGGTCCGTGGCATCACAAGACGTGGATCTGACCTGGGGGACATCCTGGAGTCCTCCAGGTGGAGCTGCTGTGCCGGTTTGAGTTTCTCTCCTGGACCTGATACTTCTGTGACACAACCACAGATACACGGTGCGGAAATTGATGAAAGGTCATTTTCATTTATCTACGACGCGTGGGCTAGCCTTCAGCGTTCCCATCTGAAGCTGGAACGCAACCGGAGCACGATCCTGTGACGGCATGTTCTCCTGTAGGAAGCTCCACAGGAAGTTCCTTCAAATGCAGCCACTGACAAGCAAACTGAGAGAGACGTTTAGGTCAGCAGGAAATAAGGTGCATAATTCTGAGCATATCGAGCTGTGTAGAAATATACAAAAGCAACGTTCTCAGGTGATTGGATTTTAAAACTTTTTCAAGGCTTAACCTGAAGTCTATGAGCCGCGGCAGCACCAAGGGCTGACACTAACCAGGACCTGCAGGTAGTGCTAAACACAAATTTCTGATATCCACAACCTGTTTAGGTAATATTTATTCTGACTGGGTTGGCAGTCATCGCCACACAAGCAGGATGTCAGCTGTCTTGCAGACAAGTAAATAATAAATAACCAAATCTCTTTGTGTAAACGCAGCTGTTTGCTCAGTTTCAGAGCTCCTACGGGAGACTTTAGGGTCAGTCTACGCTTGTTTGTTTCAAGAGAAGTACCCACTGGTGCACATCCACATGTAGAAATGCAGCGGAAAAAACATCTGTGTTGCTCTGTTGCATAATGAGTTGGACTTCTGAGCCTGATCTGCCTGTCGCCCTGTTTCGGAGGTTCCCGGAGTGCGAAAAGGGCAAAAGGATCAGAGAAGCTGAAGTGTGAAACCGGCTACAAAGAAGTCAAAGTGCGACAGTTTAAAGAACTCAGAGGACACTCAGTGCTTCTTGCTGCAAATTTTTTTTAAAAAAAGGTAACAAAGCACCTTCAGGTTTTTACAGCTCTTCATCAGGTACTTCACATCGTAAATGACTGGGAAATACAAGCGGAGAATCTCAAAGAAGTCCACCTCCTCCTCGGGTAGGTTGGCGTTGGACAAAATCTTGATCAGGTATCCAAAGTCATAGCCACTGAAAAAAACAACACACACATCTTAACAAGGTTTATAAGCTGCACATCAAGAGGCGTCGGAACATTTTCTCACTTCCACTCTGCCAAGACAAACTGTCGGGACGAGTCGACTTATTGGACCCTTTTCCTCTCATGTTTGCTGTGTGGACATGTGGGCAGGCTTCTGTTCGTACAGGCAGAATACCAAATCATCTGATTACAGATACAGACAAATTTGTTTTTACCCTTTTGTCAAAGAAAGAAAAACTGAAATAACTTGAAACTGACGAAAGTAATACAAAGAAAACTGATTGTAAAATCAACTAGTTAAAACAAGTTGTTGCTTTTAAATTGTGGTTCAACAGAATTAGTTTTAAAAAACTAACTATTTAAACTGACCATGACAAAAAGGATGGCACTCCTAGAAAAGACTAATCTGTCCACAGGGACATGTTAAACTGAGGAGTGTCCTGTAATCAGCATCACAGGTGTCTTCAGTCCTGTAATCAGTCAGTCTGTCTGTTTAAAGGGTGACAGGTAGTCACAGGGCTGTTTGGTATCATGGTGTGTACCTCACTGAACATGGAGCACAGAAAGCTGGGGACAGAGTTGTCTCAGGAGCTTAGAAAGACAATTACTGACATCCTGTTAAAGGTAAAGACTATAAGACCGTCTCCAAGCAGCTGGATGTTCCTCTGACTGCAGCGGCTCAGATTATTCAGAAGGTTAAGGTCCACAGGACCGGAGACGACCTCCCTGGATCCTGACGACCCACAGAGCTTCTGAGACAACGTCCTCTGGACAGATGAGACAAAACTGGAGCTTTCTGACAACAAGTCCCATCAGCTCTGTGAAACAAAGAGAAGAACCCTGAACCTACAGAGGAACATGGAGGAGGCTCGGTTCTGTTCTGGTTCTGACACAGGAGGTCCTGAATCTGTTCAGGGTCCAATGAAATCTCAAGACTATCAAGGCTTCCTGGAGCTAAATGTGCTGCTCAGAGTCAGAAAGCTTGGTGTCAGTCACAGGTCACAGGTCCTCCAACAGGATAATGACCCAAAACAGCAAGAATGGCTCAGAACCAAACATTGGACCGTTCTGAAGTGACCTCTGAGCCCTGACCTAAATCCTGATGAACATCTGTGGAAGGAGCTGAAACATCTGGAGAAGGAACCCTTCAGACCTGAGACAGATGGAGCAGTTTGTTCATGAGGAGAGGGACAAAACACCTGAGGACAGGTGGAGACGTCTCAGAGAGAGGGACAGAAATCACCTGATCGCAGTGATTGACTTAAAAGGCTGAGCAACAAAATGTTAAGTTTAGTTTCCCATCCTTTTTGTCGAGGTCAGTTTCATTAGTTTTTTTTTTTTGTTGTTGAACCAAAATTCAAAAGCAATGACTGATTTTCATTCGTTGATTTGTAGTATTTTTATTACTTTCATCCGTTTCAAGTTATTTCAATGACTATTGTTGGGTTTTCTTCGTTTAACAAAAAGATTATGAACAGTTTAGTTTAATTTGTAATTTTAGAAGACCCTGACTAATTAGGGGCTCATCTGAACTGAATAAGAAGTGAAAAGTAATGGACTTGAGCAGACATGAGACTAATGTTTGTCCAAAAATGAAAATAGAGAAACTTAGCTGCTCACTGACACGGCAGCAGTGCTGAACCAGGGACACAGAGCAGGGACGTGTCCACAAAGGGTTACCTGTGAAAAGACAGCCACTTGACTCCGTCGCACAGCACCACCCCAGAGGTCATCAGCAGCTCCGCGAAGTAAAGCGTCTCGATGCCTTCCTCCTCGTGCTTCTTGAACTGAATCCCTGAAGTGGTCAGAAGCTCAATGGAGTCCTGCGCGTACATATCTTCTCTGATGGAAAGACAGACAAGAGCCACAACGTTTCTGATCTGAGATGTTCATTAACCCACGAGGGTAAAACAACACAGAAATGTATTTCCACTGAGATGCTGAGAAATCTCTCAGTTTTAACCACAAAAACAGAGAGGTATGAAGTGAAACTATGGCAAGAATTTTCTTTTTCTTGTAGCCAATTATGTTACAGATTCTTTACTGAAATATTTCACCTGTTTGGAAATCTTCACTCTCTGTGCTTCAGTCCTAAAGTAAACAATTTATACTACGTGAAGCTACCCTGTCTTAGCTGCAGTTTAGGCAGCTTCATAACAAACTTTAAAGTCCTGTGTGAAATAAATAGCTCTTAAAAGACAAACCACAGTGGTTAAAGTACCAACAAAATTATGGAAGTTTAAAAAAAACTATATTAAGACTAATAAACACATTTTAGATGGTTGCGTTATACGATCTGTCACAGGGCTGATTGAACACAGCGATTAGCAAAGATCTTCTCTTCTGAATTATAAAAACGCTACAGGAACGTGAAGCCAGCCTTCTCTTAAGGACTGCTTGTCGCCCGCCACCGTGCATGTTGAAGTTTTAAATAAAGATCTTGTGCGATCTGTTGGTGCTCAGAGTACGTGCTGGAGACGGCTCTCATCTACTACCACACCAACTTTTGGCCCGATATTTGTAGAACTGACTGAGTTGTAGCCACTTTTGTGTTTACAGAGCTCGGTTTGCTGTGGCGGCCATCTTGAATTTGGGTTGACTACTAGAGTCAATCAGCCGACACCCAACGATTACTTCCTGAGAGTTCATTAAAACCCGTGCGGCGGCTCCTGGGATGTTCTGCGAACAGGAAACGAAACACGCGACTGAACAATGAGCAGACAGGGAGACAGACGGAGACAGGACAGGGGCCTTACGTGAGGTTGAACTTGAAGTTGAACTGCCACGTCGACGTGCCAGGCGGATACTCGCCCTGCTCGTTCATAAACGTGAGGCCCAGCTGGATGATCTTGAGCAGGTCCACGTTGCAGCGCAGCAGCTGGTACTGGTAGTCGGCGTTGCTTCTGAACTCTCCGATAGGTCTCGCTACAACACCTGGAAACTCTGTGTCCTGCGGGGAGACAAGGCACCGTGAGGCCTGCGAGACCTGCGAGTGTCGGCGAGCGTGCGTGTGTGTGTGAGGGACGCCGCTCACCATTGCAATGTAGTTGTACTTTCGGATGACTTGTCGGATCCTCTTCAGCTCCTCCTCCAGGTTGTTGGCCCAAACCTCACATATTCTTTGGCTGTGATCCACAGTAGCTGCGGGCATAGTGCCACTTCACCCAGCACGGCACACGCAGGATTACAGTGAGAAGTAAAGGTAGGGTTATTCATACGACAGCTGTCTCGAGCAAAAATCTGAAAGTTCTTCACAGTGCAATAAATAAAACCCAATACAACAGGAGAAAACAACAAACCAATAAGTAAGCGTGTAGAAAAGACCTCAAAATAAATAAAATGAATGGAGGCGCTTTTTAAAGAAAAAAATTTTTTTTTTAAAGCTAATTCCAGTCGATGTGCGACTTCTTGAAAGGATCAAGGATTCTGTGAGTTTTAAATCAAAAATAAAGAAACACTAATTATCTCTGGTTACATGATCCGAGGGTCAGAGTTAAAGGTTACGGCTTTAAAAACAACAGTTTCGACACGTTTTTTTTTTTTTTCCATGAAGAAAATCCAGACTTTTCCCCAAACAGAAAGTTAGGTTTCTTGTTTTTGGATTTTTGGACGCCAAAATGTCTGCAAATTACCTGTAATACGCTGCTGCAAACAACTGCGTTACAGGCTAAGAGGTGTTTAATCAATCTTTTCCTTAAATAGAGCCAATTTATTTCAACTGCATATAAAATATCATGTTTTATATGGTTCTGAAAATTCCTATTGCTAAAAAAAATAAAATACTTTTTAAAATGTAAGCTTTTCTAAAAAAGTTAAATCCACTGCATTTTGCTTTATGAAATGACACTGATTATACATTATCCATTTACAAATACTGTCAGTTTCTAGAAGGTAATCCTAATGGTAAATTCACCAAAAATGTGCTTTTTTTGGTTACTATGTTAGCCTTTTTTATACAACCAGTCTTAACACTATCCTGCTCATTTCAGCAACTTTTAGAGACTTGGATTTGTAGTTTTGGAAAATAAAAAAAGTCTGGAAACTCAAATGTTGTTTTTTTTTTGCATCCTCTGCTGGAAAACACTAAAATCTAAGTTTTCAGCACTGTGTGGATAAAAATCTAAAATGTAATGAGGAGCTAAGCCCAAGACTTTAATTTAAATGTAAAAGTAACAGGTAACCAATGAAGAGATGACAGATTTTGAACAATTTAGAGATGACAGAAGGCCTTATTTTGCTAAGACAAGCAAAAGTGTATTACATCAATGTGAGTGAGAGGAAATAAAAGCATGCACAATCAGATCCAATACACTGACAGTCCGGTTTGAGATCTCTCTCAAGTGTAAAAAAAAAAAGTGAAAGAAGAAGAGAGGCTGTGAGTTGCAGATAATTGAAGTCATGATGAAATAGCTGCACAGTGCACTGACTTGGCAGCACATAGCATTTAGAGGAAAAAAATAAAATTAAAAAATAAACACAACCTGCTTTGAACCACGAAACACTTACTTCCAGAGCACTTCTTCTTTGATTTTAGTCGGAGCAGTGTGCAGCAGCCTCTACATTACAGGTCGTATGATGAGTTTGCACAGACATCAGCTGTGTTTACAGGAGTTTAAACATTAGCTCTGCAGCAGCAGCACTCCGGCTAACTACGGCGAGTTGGAGGGCGAAGCGAAAATTAATGCTAGCAGGAGGCACGGCTGGACTTTTAGCTCACTTTGCAAGTCGACAGCTAGCTCGACTAATTTCATGGAGGTGTGTGTGTGTGAGACATGAGAGACGAATACAGCAGGCGAACACACACACACACACACCCAGAGAGAGAGAGAGACACACACTTTCACACAGCAATGCTTCTTTAACTTACCGTTCCCCTAAGCGGGCAGCTGTGTGTTTAAAGCGTGTGCTCTCTGAGAACTGTTACTATGTTCTGTGTTATGGTACCGGGGGGTTCCGCTAACTTTGAAACACTTTACATTCAACACCGTTTTCATGTCAACCGTCGGCTGCCATCATGACTGAGCCGTCACGACGTCACCACGTAAAAAAAAAAAAACGGAAGCGTGCGTGCGTCTTTACGTCACGTCGTCTTATCTATTCAGCAGTTTCATAACCTGTTAGACAAAATAAATATATATATATTTTTTTTCATGAATGTATTTACGCAAAAATTATTGTTGGACCTAAAATTAAACTTGTATTTGAATAACTTTCTGATACCAGTTTTTTATTTTATTTTTTCTCCTCTTTTTCAGAAAGACACTTTTCTATGATAGAAGAGTTTGGTTAGAAGCCATGCGTATACACACACACATATGGCGCCCCGATGACCACTGGTACCACTGAGGCCTTGACTTTCCACAACTTCTCTATTTCCTCTTTCAGCCCTTGGTATTTCTCCAGCTTCTCGTGCTCCGTCTTCCTGATGTCACAGTTGCTTGGGACTGCTACATCTATCACTACGGCCTTTTTCAGCCATCACCTGTTTGTCAGCCTGGATCTGGAAGTCCCACAGTATCTTAGCCCTGCCACTCTCCACCACCTTAGAAAGAGTCTCCCACTTTGACTGTGGGACCTCCAGTCCATACTCGGTACAGATGTTCCTGTACACTATTTCAGCCTCTTGGTTATGGCGTTCCATGTACGCTTTGCCTGCCTGCATCTTACATCCTGTTATATGTGCTGGACTGTCTCAGAGACATTTACACAGCCTGCATCTTGGGTCCTGCCTGGGATGATAGACCCCGGCCTCTATTGCTCTTGTGCTGCCATGATTAGCGCCTCTGTGCTGTCCTTCAGTCCAGCCTTTTCTAGCCACTGGTAGGATTTTTTGATATCAGCCACTTCCTCAATCTACCTTTGGTACATCCTGTGCAGTGGCTTGTCCTTCCATGAGTCAGGCAGGTCCTGAAGAGCCAGCTGAATGGTAAGAACAAAGTCCAGGCCATCAACACATAGGCAGTGTCAGTCATCAGATACCCTGCTGGTATAATAACCTGGCCAAAGGAGGAGATGGAAGCCACTGACATCAAGACACGAAAGCACCTCACAATACAAGGAGAGTTTCACCGTAAGTCCAGCACCCTAAGACTGTATACTAAGAGAAAGGCGGGAGGCAGAGGACTAGTGAGCATCAGAGCCACTATTACAGGATGAAACAACTTGGATCCTGGAGTACATCAGGAAGAAAGCCCCCAATGATGATCTGTTAAGAGAATGTCTCAGGCAGCAGAAACTCAATGTGGAAGAGGAGAAAGAGGAACCCTATCTGTAGGTACTTGATTGTGGCTGACTTCCTTGCAGCCTCATCCTGGTTGCCATTTGTCTGCAGTATACCAAGGTACTTGTAGCTGTCCTGGACATCTGCAATGTTGCCTTCAGGTAGTTCAACCTCTTCAGTTCTGATTACCTTGCCTTAAACAGTCACGGTCCAACAGCTCTAAGTTGTTTTGAAAAACTGAACTTGAAGTGGCAGAAGCTTCTGGTCAGAGTTGCCAATTTTTAGTTGAAAAAAAGACCCTTCCCTTCCAGTCTTGAAAAGAAAACTCTGAGCTCAGATACAGTGGAAGTCAATGAGAGTTTGGATGTGTGCACTCTAAGGGGGATTTGTAGTAAGCAATACACTGGATAAAAGGAGATAAAAAAGCCTGCTCTTTCATATCTAAATTGTATGAGATAGCCTATGTAAAGATTGTGGAAGTAAGAAGAGCTAGTTTGGAAAAGTTCTGGGAAGTCTATGGTAACATTTGTGAGCGAATGTTGTCTACGTTGTATGTCCTGCTACCAAAAGTCATAACAATATTGGTTTATAAATATATAAAAGAATTCAGCTGACTGTGTAGAAATAAAGTATAGTAATACCAGAGGAAAGGCTTATTTTCATTGTCTTTGTAAAGCAGGAATGAATTAGATTTTCTGCAGTCAAAATATGTTTTTAGTGCCCAAACATTTACAGACAACAGAATCAGTTCTTGTTCTCTTTATATTTGGACTGAATTGGATCATTCAGTTCATTTACTGACTTAATCAACAACCGTTACAACAATGTGACAGACTTTAAAGGATTTATTTCACAAGAATACTGGTACAACTAGCAGAAATTTACAATGAGATCACATAAAGAAAATGCCCCTTTTTTCCCCTCATGTAAACCAAAGAAGCTTTATATACGTATATAAACAGAGACGACAATCAATGTGATTCTGCTGCTTTAAACTCTCTGCCAAAACATAAAAACAAGCATTTAAAGCGAGATTACAGAGAACAAAAAAAGGAGGTCAGAGTACAAAAATATCTGAGCATGCTTCACTGGATGGTCTCTTTGTTCATTTGCAGGAGTGCTTTCACGTTGATGTTTGATCCACGACAGAAAATAAGCAGTTCCGACGCAAGTTCCACATTTAAGATAGCACAAGTAGACAAAAATATGAGGTCTGATGACCTTTAGTGTGATTATATGTTTCAGAAGGCAGACATGCACTACAGCTGGTGCTGAAAAATAAAACACTTGTAAACAGTTCTTTAGTCTTTTCATTTCAGCATGTTTTATACTTTACCTTTATGACGATACCCTGTTTTATTATATTAGCCTCGGCAAGGTGGTGCAGGGTGCTGCAGAGGGATGATTTCCAACAGCAGCTAAACTCTTTGGACTGATCTGTTTGAATCTGTTATTAGTTTCATGTGTTTTTATTTTATCTTTTAGTCTAATCCTTTTGATTTAATAAATCCTGAACTCAAGGACAAATTTTCCCAGACCTTACCTGGCTAAAACATGCTTCAAGTGAGCTGATATATATCACTAAAATGTTTGTACAACAAAGCAAGATATTTAAAAGGGTGAGTTTGGATCCTCTGAAGATGGTGTTCTGTGGAAAGGTGATGAACAATTAATATTTTACCTGCTGCAGATATGTCATTCAGCTTCAGTTGGAAGGAAGATAAAATCTGATTGGATTGATGAGATAACGGCTAGTTTGGGTGGGGTCAAGACCTCCTGTCCTAAAAACAACTTAAATCTCCAAAATTTTACAGTGGCTGATTCAAACGTCAACTGTCCACGTCAGTTTCTGGCAGCACAGGAGAGCCAGACTCTGACTGGGCCGCAGCTGCTGGAGACTAGATAGTTACTCAAAACTGCAAGAAACTAGGAAAATTCTCCTCTTGAAGTTTTGAATTTTTACGATCAAGTGGTGAGCAGGACCAAAACATGGCCAATTTAAAAAAAAAAACTATTTTCATGCACATAGCTTGCAAACCTATATTCCAGGCTGCGCACATTATTTTGTTGCCCACATCCTACCCACCTCAGTCCGCTTCATACTAGAGAAGTCTCTAGTATGACGTCTACTGTAGTTAAAATGAACGATTTTGAAGAATTGATGTAACCATCACAACCGCCTTTTTTTTTTTTTTTTTTTTAGCACCGGCACACGGTGGTGATGCATCAAGTTGTTGCCTAACTGTGCTTTTCCAGGTGGGGTGCTTTAATCGAAATGCTTTGGTCAGAATTCAACTATTTCTCTAAACTGAAGCCATTCAAAAAGCTACTGACAACAGGTATGATAATAACTGTTCATAACCTTTCCACAGAACCCCCTTTCAAAAGAGCTGAACTATAACTTTTAAGCATCGATTCAATCAATGGAAGACCGTCTGCAGGCACGAACATTTCTATGGCTTATTAGAGGTGTTCATAAGTTGATTTTACGTCTCGGTTTTCAGAAGACATTTAAATAAAATGTTTCTTAAAACCTTTTTTTTTTTTTTTTTAAAAGCTGAATGTATGTGGTCCGCTACAAGTCTGTCCATAAAATTACATCTAAACTGAAGTTTAGGTCCAACTGATTCATCTGCTCGTCATGCGAGTGTGAATGTGGTTTCAGCGGGCGGCTGGTCAGCTCAGGCAGCGGAGTTCGTCGCCTCATCCGAGTCCGGATCCCTGGCGCTGTCCTCGCTGAGAGGCGAGCGGCAGCTCAGGTCCGCGATCCCGGACTCCTGGTCGCTGCCGTTGGACAAGTTGGACTCGGCTGTTTTGTTCGAGTCCTGCAGCGGCGGGAAGATCAGGCCGCTGTCCGGAGGGGCTTTGGGCGTGCGGGGGCTGCCGGTGGCGAAGCCCCCGGTGTAGTCCTGAGGAGTGTTGGCCAGAGCCAGGTCGGTACCGAGAGCCCAAATTGTGGGGCTCCGATCGAAGGCGGCTGCTGCCCAGGTGACACCCCACTTCTGCTCCTGCTCCAGCTGGGAGATTTTCTGTGGAGGACACAAAGTACAAACGTGTTTTACAACCAGAAAACAGCCCTGGAGGTAACTTTTGTTATCACCTGCCACCAACAGCAAGAGGGCGATAAGGGTTTTGCCTATGCCTGATTTTTTTGTGTTTGTTTGTTTGTCTGTTGGCAAAATATCTCATGAACCAGTGGATGGATTTTAATGAAACTTTCAGAACGTAGTCATTGGATGTACATCTACAACTGATTACCTTTTGGAGTCACCCTAATTTGAGACGGCCATCACAGTCAACTGAACTTTGAAAACACAAACATGGCTGTAACTCAGTCAATTTTACCATTACCCAGCCAAAATTTGGTGTGGTAGTAGCTGTGAATCCCCCTCAACACATTTGAGAGCCGACACGTCTCGCGAGATCTCACATGAAACTGTGCACAACTTTATTTTCAAAGTTTGACCTGAAACGGCTACAACTCCGTCTGCTCTCATCATTAGATCACGGCGCGAAGGGCAGCGGGCGATGTGAATGCTTTATAGTTTTTCATCCTCGTGAGGAACGATTCGCAGCATGACTGTGCGGAACTGCGGCACCTGCTTGTGCGAGGCCAGCTGCTCCTCCAGCTGCTGCGTCTCCTCCTGGATGGCCCGCAGGTAATCCCCCACAGACTGCCGAGGATGCATGCCGAAGTCGAAGCGGTTGTAGAGCCCTCTCCAAAATCTACGCAAGAAATAAATGTTAAAAATGTATCCGTGGAAAAACCTCCATCAAACATGAATAAAACCACAGTATTCGCCACCGTGTGTCAGTAACCGTGCGGTGAGAACCTACTTGAAACAGTAGGGGGCGGTAGAAGGCCTGAGGAGCCCTTGAGTCTGGCTGTGGTCTGGTCTGTACAGGGGGTTGGTGAAGTCTGCACGGTTCGTCCACAGATAACGCCACAAGGAGTGGGTCCTCTCTCGCACTCTTCACGGACGGCAGTGGGTCAAAAAAAACAAACAAACATTTTTTTATTAAAGGCCTAGCATTCCTTGAAGGAAGACATATCGCCCGCCACCTTTCGTGCCAGAGTTTTAGGCTAAGATCACCTTATGCTGAGAAATGACTGAGTCAATGTTAAGCCCAGTCTTGTGGGATATTGCGAGATGAGTCTCAGCTACTACCACGTGTAACTGTAGCTCAGTGTCTGTAAAACTGATTGAGTTATTGCCAATTTCCTGTTAGCTGTGGGAGCCATGCTGAATCGACTCCAAAGGTTAATCAGCTGTAGATGTACATCCAGTGATTACTTTTTAAGAGTTTCATTCAAATCTTGCTGGTGGTTCATGAAATATTTTGGCAAAAGACACCAAAACGCACCATCAGGTGGCGGGCGATAAAAAGGCACGTTTCTATTTCAGAAAAGAGTCGACTCCGTTCGACCAGTCGACCCTCCGCGACGACGTTTATCTCACCTCAGCTCTGTCCTCTCGCGCTGGCTGTTGCCGATGAAGTTGCCGTACTGGCAGGAGTAGATGTGGCTGTGGATGGCGATGAGGAACTTCTCGTTGTACTGGAAGGCACAGGGGAACTGCTCCGTCAGCTGCCACACACACTCCAGGAACTGATCCGCGACGGGGGACGCCTCTTTGGGGTCTCCAAGCAGGTGGCTGCATCTGGAGAGGGCGTGGAGACAGACAGCGGCCGGTGGAGGCAAGAAACACTCAAACCAGGTGACAGATCCATCGCTTGGCGCCTTTCACAACAAACCTGTGAGAGAACTTGTGTCCGAATGAGACCCAGTCTTTCTCAATCAGGACCTGCGGGCAGAAAAGCAAATGTCGGAAAAAAAAAAAAAAAGATGTCGTCCAGTGTGTGGTAATGACTTTTGATGTAATTTGTTTCACAAGTCAAAGCCAGAATGAACATTTATTGTGATCAAATAACTTCGGTTGAGCTTATCCAACTTTAAAAAGTGCAGCTTCTGAGATGTAATCCAACTCTGCAAGCTAAATTAAACTGCAGATGTTTCGGCGTATTTACCATGAGTCCTTTGAGGGTCCTGTAGAACGGATCCAGCAGCACACAGGCCACTGAACACACCTGGGCGGTGCGGTCCCACCCGTCCGAGCAATGAACCAGGACACTCACACCTTCCAGTGCAACAGCCTACACACGCCAGAAACAAAACATCCTCAGTGTCCAGCTGTAGTGAGAAGTTTCCATCCACTCATCAGATTCATTTGGGATTTTTAACATTTTGAACCGTTCCTTCGTAGCTGTAAGCAGCCGACATAAATACTGCCTGCAGAGCTGATCATCTTTTTCCCCTCACAGCACCTATCTCATACATCTAGGAACACAAACACAAACACACAATACTGAGGGGAATGGTGACACAGACAGAGGGGATTAGAGTCCAGACTGACCTTGGCGATGAAGACGCCTGCATCCATAACAGCTTCGATGTGCCTCAGCCAGCCTGAGCTCTCCAAACCCTCCAGGAAGTCGGACATGGAGGGGGACCGCAGCTCGCACACTGAAAGCACAACACAGCTGTCTCATGGAGCATTCCTGATCACTGGACTTTATTAAACGTCTCTTTGACCCCCACAGAACTCCAGGTATTCGTACGAGGAATTAGTGCATGGTTTGTTGTTTTTTTTTAAAAATCCTATGATGATTCACTTTGTTTTACGGTGGCAATGCACCACTACGAAATGACCGAAGCTATCTACGCTGCTCGAACACTGAGCGGAGACGATAGCCACGTTTTCATACCACTGTCAAGTAGATTCAAAGAAAACTTAGCAAATGCTGAAAAACAGAACGTGTGTACTGGGTGAGTCAGAAAAACAAACAACAACTAGTCAATATAGTGTCAGAGGACAGAAGTGTACGGTCGACAAAATGACGCACGGCTGCAATAAAAGCACCGATAACAGAAACAGGGGGTGGTCACCCATACGAGAAGTAGAGTTTAACCAAAATTCAGCTAATTTATTTGTAAAAAGTGTTTTCTTTCAAAGTTACTCACACAAGAAAAAAACATTCTTCTTATAAATCTCCTCCAGCTGGCGGGGAGCTTTTGTGCAACAATGCAGTTTTTCTGTAATTATTCCTCAAAATGTGCTGAGGTTATGAACAGCTAACATCTTACCTGTTGTAGATGGCTCTCAAATGGCTTCAATTAGGAGTTTTAAATCTGATGAGCTAAATATTAGACTGAGCAGAGACCAAACCAGATTGATGCCGTCTTCAAAAGTTTCGTTGCAGTTCATGACCCTCGACAACATAAATCGCCGTCATTTTTTTAATCACGCGCTTATTTCTTTAATCATTTACAAGCACAAATAGCTGTAGCCCTTCTGGTGAAGCCTGGGGATGTTTCAGTTCATATTTCCCTCTGTACCTTTTTTTGGACCAACTTCTTCAGGCAGTTCAACCATTCAGGTATCAAAACGTCCCGCCTGATTGGCTCATGGCTGCTTTGAGTTTTGGTATTTAGAAGTTTTGCACTTTTTTAATTATTTAGCTTTATTCCAATTTTTTCCCCTTAAGAATGGATGCAGATCTGTTTAAATCCTTTGTTCTTTAAAATCTACTTCAACATACTTGCTTTATTTTGATCTTTTAGCTACAGTTTTAGTACCGTTTTGCTGGTTTTAGCTTGTAGCTATATTATATTATATTATATTATATTATATTATATTATATATTATATCATATTAGCTTTCAGCTATTTTGCTCATTTTAATTATTTGTTATTGTTTTACTAAACTTTAACTTTTAGCTACCGTTCTGCTGGCTTCCGCTTTAAGCTTTGGTTTCGCCAAGTTTAGCTTCTGCTAATTTTAGCTTTGAGCTTTTGTTTTGTTAATTTAGTCCCAGCTTCTTCAGCACAGTCTGACGCAGCACCCGTTGGCTGATCTGGAGCAGACCTCCGTGACGAGCAGGTCAGCAGGTTTATTTAGCCTTTGGTTAGGTGAACAGTTAGTAACGTTAATGCTGGCAGGTGGGGGGGGTTCTCGACATCTCATTGAAGTGTGCAGTCGGGTATGAAGAGGCCAGCAGACGACGAAGAGTCGGTTTCTATCGCGGAGCATTTAAAGGCTTCTCTCGTGCTGCCAGAGGGGACAAAGAGTTATTACAGCTAATAACGGAGAAAGGTTTGCTGACTTGATATCGCATCATTCTCACGGCCTCTTGTCTGTCTTTGTTGGAAAGGGTGAAGTCCGGGGATGTCCTCTCTGGGACACCAAAATAGCTCCGAAATAAAATCCAGATGGAATCAAAGCCCTCCTAAGCAGCGCCCCTGAACCATGCTCAGAAACTCTCCAGTGGGCTCATCTGAGGCCAGACTGCAGCAGGGGTCATTCTGTGTGAGCGCGTATACAAATCACAGGGGCAGCGGAGGTCTCCTCCTGCTTCAGCACAAGAAGAGGCACTAATGCACGGCTGCAGCCTGCAAACGGCTTCTGCAGCGAACACATTTAACATCTAAAAGAAAGAAAGAATTTCTTCCTCTGCCAGAGTTTTAAACCAACTTTTGGAACCAACTTCCAGTTTCTGTCTGTGAGGCTGACACCATGTCTACTTTGAATAAATGGTAAATAGCTTGCACTTATATAGCGCTTTATCTAGTCCAAGGACCCCAAAGCGCTTCACACTACAATCATCACACATTCATCCACACACTGATGGTGGAAACTGCAAACTGACAGAGGTGAGGCTGCCATCACACCGGTGCCACCGAGCCCTCTGACCACCACCAGTGGGCAGGGCGGATGAAGTGTCTTATCCAGGGACACAGCAGCTGAGACAGCCGGAGCGGGGGCTCGAACCAGCAACCCTCTGGTTACAGGACGAACCCCCACCTCCTGAGCCACTGACGCCCCAAATATTTAGACTTCAGACTTTCCTTTTTAATAAATCCTATAGTTAGTGTTGGTTTGGGTTTCCTGAGCTCTCCCTTAGTTCTGCTGCTATAGACTCAGACTGGAGGACAAACTGTCCACATGTCCTCTCTGCTGCTGTCTTTAGTCTCTCTACTGTAATTATTTCTATCATTAACATGATTTTCTTTGTCTTTCTTCCAACAGAAACTCCACCTGGATCAGTCCTTCTGTGTTTGTCTGTGTCTCTTTCCTGTCCTCTCAAACCCCAAACAGTCAAAGCAAATGGCTGCCCGTCCTGAGCCTGGTTCTGGTTCTGGTTCTGCTGGAGGTTTCTTCCCACTGTCACCAATGTGCTGCTCAGGATGGGAGACTGCGACGAAGTGAAGATTTAACGCAGTCTGTTGGCTTCCTTAGATAAATAACTTTTACTAATTGGCTTTTTTAATGTATATGTTTTTGTACAGTGTCCTGAGATGACCTTTGTTGTGACTTGGCACTAGATAAATAAACTGAATTGAAGTGTTTATGGCAGCGGGTGATAATCGGTCTCATCTGAAGGAGGACAAGATAAATACCTTCCAGCATTTTCTGTTGGCTGTTTCTCATTACATGAATGTTCTCGATGCCCATGAACTGGAATTTGATGTTGGAGTAGTTGTCTTCGTTCTCGTAGCCTTTTCCTGCTGCTCGGTTTGCGATCGCGTTCAGCTAGAACGACAAGACACAGAGTTAGTTTAGTTCATTTCAGACATCGTTTCACAGACAATGTGTTGCAGGCAGCTCGGAGCTGGGCTGTTTCGAAAGCTTTTACTGCGAGGACACGCAGCTGGTGAAACAAAGCCCCTCTGAACACACAGCACAGGACTGCAAGGCCTGTGTTGACACCAGGCTCACCTTAGGCCTGGTGTCCACCACATACATGAAGTCGCTGCGGGGATTGGACCTTAAGATGGCCTCCAGCATCTGCTCGTCCTCCAGGCAGCGAGCACTGAAGCCCGACAGCGGCTGGCTGCTGCGGCAGATGGCGGCCTGGGAGGAGGGAGGAGGCGCTCAGCTTCATACACGAGGTTTGAGCAACACATGAGTTAAAAGGAATCTATTTACTGGATAATCAGAGCAAAGACAAAAATCAACATTAAACACAAATTTACAGGACTTTTCCTTTAAGCTGAGTTTAAATCAATCGATCACAAGGTTTCTTATATCCCTAATTTAGAAACAAGGAAAAGGACCAGAGAGCTTGTGGTGATGGTTCCTTTTGGCCATCAAACTATGACAGTGAAGCTTACCTGATCTTAACAAACAGGGTTCTGAACTCTGGGAAGCTGACCTCACGCACACAAAGCTAACTAACTATCAAACACGGCCTAAAATCGGTAGGAATGATCTTTCTTTTTCTTGTTTTGGATAATATAAAACTGCCAAATTCACAACACAAGTCAGCAGCTGAAAGTGACTCAGAGAAGCGAGTTATTCCTAACACAGAACCTTGGTTTGAAAAGTTTTGAAATGGGATATTTGAAAAGGTCATGAATAAATAATATCTTACCTGTAGTAGATAGCTCTCTGGACAACCTCTGTTTGGAGAAACAGTTTAATTTTGACCGATCTGACGAGCTAACGGCTAGTTCGAGCGGATTGCTGCTGACTTAAAACAACTCCAAAAACCTAATAGTGGTTCTCGAGAACCCTACAAATATCTGCGCCGCTGTCAATTAAATAGTAATTAAATAATAAGAAACAGTGGCAGCAGCAGCTAACTGTACCACTTCCTGTGCTGCCTTTTGCACTTCAAACAGGAAAAGCATGTAATGTGGAACCGTCCATGATGTAAAGGTTTATAAAACAGCAGTCACATGAGTCACTATGAAGTATAGATTTTATTACTTTAACATGGAGCACCACAACATGAAACTGCCACCTCTGTGCTTCATTGACAGGACAATCGCTGTGGTAGTCCTGGCCAGGTTCAAACTAAAAACACATCTGGGCTAAAGAATTATTTTCTAACCCAAATGACTAAAAAAAAAGGTTTTAGATTCATGAGGCTTTATTTTCCTTGTTTTCTAGCAAATTGTAATCGTTTTGTAAAAGTTAACAGTATCCTTTGTATTACCTAAGCTCCCACAGAAACATTAACATTTTTAGGCCCTTCTTTTTTTTCTCCATGTGGAACCATGATGCAGAAGTGCAGACAGACACAAACAAACGTTAAAAAACTGGACATGTTCTGTTTTAGTGCGATGTTCGTGGACTCAAGCTATCATCCACTCTCTCAACGGAGCAAAGGATGAGAGGTCAGGCTAAATGTTGTTACACTAACTTTCCACCTCATTTTTTTTTTCACAGAAGTCTTCCTCAAAGTATCGGAAAGCCTAACATCTGGCTGCTTGACAAGGGAGGTCAACACTAACAAAGAAGTCTCATGCTTCTGCGACAAAAACTGGCCAAGCAAAGCAATAAAAAAATGATTTAAACATCAGTACATTTCTTATCAGTGCTGTGGTGGGAAGGAGGCAGTTTGACGGTGGGGCTGGTGTCATTTCAGGCAGACTCTCAGAGACACCACTGATGCTTTATGTCTCTTACGTTTATATTTCGTAGGAAGTTCAAAAAAGATAAGTAACTTACATGATTTCCTTTAGAGTAATACGACAGGGCAGGAAATCGGCCCCTGCTTCTGAACTTGGAGCTGCCCACTATGACCGGAGGCGTTGCAGACTCGGGTACGAACAGGTCGGCAGGGTAAGAGTTGCTCACCTTAGAATAAAAAAATACCACACACACACACACACATAAAAACTACACTCTCGATACTCTCAATGCCCAAGTTAGGAGAAAAAGCGCTCAGCCGAGGTCAGCTGACCTTGTAGTGTTGGTTGACGGGGGACAGTTTCCACAGGGAGTTTGGAAGTCCCATCCTGCTGTAATCAGCCTTGAGGTCCAAGAAGGCCCATTCCTGTCGTCTGACCTCCTCATCGACGTTAGGCTGATAGGAGAAGCAGTACAGCTCCTCGTAACTCTCTGCAAGGCACAGGATCGTCTGATGAGCAGGACCTCCACTTTGGATCAGTTTAAGGGTACCAAGCAGTTAAAAATGTGACGGACTATTAGTTTCCCACTCGTTTACAGTTGTGAGAATAAGACAAACTACCCTCTTTTAATCTTAGGGTTTTACATATCAGGACATCGTTAAAAATGTTCGGATCTTTACCGGGTTCTAAAACGATTCAAATCTAACCTCAGGTTTATGAAAACACACAGCAGATTCTACTGTGTCATTATTTAATAAACAAAAAAATAACATGGAAAGTTTGTGTGTGAAAACTACGCCCACCCTTGGTGCTTCCAAAGGATTTAAAAGGGAAAAGTAGCGGCCAGGACCCAAGAACGACACCTCAGGAGTCTGCAGGCCTCAGTTGGCAGGTTCAAGTTCACGACAGGACAGTCAGAAAAAGGCTGAACTCGTTCGCGCTGTTCTGAACGGCTGCCGGGAAGATTACAGCACAGCTAAAGTATACATGTTTACCCATAATGCACAGCGCCATGTTTGGAGAAAACCAAACACAGCATATCAGCACAAACGCCTCATCCCGACTGTGAAGCACGGAGGTGGAGGGGTGATGATTTGGACTTGTTTTGCTGACACACGAGACCTGGACACCTTGCAGTTGACCGTGAACTCCTCTGTAAACTAACTCAGTGGTCTCAGCTCCACGGACCGGTTCATTATCAGACAGTATTTTCACAGACCGGCCTTTAAAGGTGTGGCGGATAAATACAACAAAATAAAATGATACGACCGGCATGAAAACGGGGGTATTTTTTAAACCATAATAAACATAAATCCAACGTGTCCTTGCAGCTTTGTTAGCTGGTGTTGTGTTATCAACATGAATAACAGCCTCTCCTCCTCCTGATGTTCTCTGTTTAAACACGCCCTTCAAAATAAGAGACACCACAAATATAAAGTGCACAAAGAATACAACTCACCATAACTCTGAATCAGTGGAGCCCTGAGCCTGTTTCTCAGTAACCAGACAATCCCATCCAGGGCTTCCAGAGACGTTTGTTTTTTACTCATTTTGCTGCTTGTGGGTTTGTTTTTAGCGGTAACGGATCACGTGACCTCGATAAGCGTTCTGACACGCATCAAGAGGGAGTCAGAGACGGATGGAGTGGAGAGAATCCAGTCATTTTTCAAAATAAATGTCGTTCAGACAAAAAAAAGGAAATAATGTAAGTTAATTATTCTTTCTGTGTGGCCCGGTACCAAATGACCCACAGACCAGTACCGGTCCAGGACCCGGGGATTGGGGACCTCTGAACTAAAGTATTCTGGAGTCCAATGTGAGGCTGAAGCTTGGACCAGTCAAGCACAAGTTTAGGTTCTGGCCCCTCCACATCAACAATCAGGACTTTGCCCTTGGTAAAAAAAATAAATGAATAAAAATCCACCTCTGATAGTTTGTTGATTGACATAGATCTTACCTTTCTGCTGAACGTTCAAAACCCTCTTTTTCTAACGCATTTAGCTGTAATTGGTTATTTCATGCTTAAAAGAAAAACTCATGTGACGCTATGATTGCGTGCTGGACATAGGCTGGACCTAAAACCTCACATTGTGGGTGCGTAACGCTGGTTCTGAAAAAAAAAAAAAAAAAAAATGGCAGCTTCCTTAAACCAGCTATTGGCTTTAACTCCCAACATCGACAGAAGGCGAGACATTTGGTCTAAGTCTTGATTTCTGCTGGTGGATGGGAACTTAAGAGAGCCGTCTAGGAACGAATGTTAAACCTCAATGAGCTGAAGCATTGTTGTAAAGCAGAGTGGGCTAAAATTCCTCCACAACCATGTGAGACTGATACAGTCATAAAGAAAACTACTGAGAGTTGAGAGCTTTTTTTAGTTTGGGGTAACAAATGACGACACGGTGAACTCTGTGCACTTGAGGTCAGATTTATATCATTTAGAACACGGTAAAGACCGGACCATTGTTTTCATAAACCCCAGACCTGAAAGGAGGGTGGACTTTCTTTACCCTGCTACTGTGAACGCCCGGAGATAACTCAGCACCCATCCTACAGGAAGAGGACCGTATTGTCCTAAAATCCTACACCGACGTGAGTGTCGTCAAACCCGAGCTCACCTGGCTGGGAGAGACGCTGCAGAGACAGGTACACGTCGTGGCAGTCCGGTTCTCTGGGGATGCTGAGGTGGAGAACCTGAAAGTTCTTGCAGCGAATGATGAGGGGACAGCCGGAGTCAGAGGGGGCCTGTTTGTCCACGCTGCACACCAGACTGTGAAGCACCTGATGGATGGAGGCACACACACACACACACACACTGCCTCTTGAATAGACTCACACACATGAAGTGACTGATGTGCTGAGCTGCTCCTTACCCATGTTTCATTGCGCCCTCCGGCCTCGCTCTCCACAAAGATGCTGTGGGTGGCTGTCAGGTAGAGGACCCCCACCCTGCTCCTCCTCCTGGGAGTCACTTTGTCCAGCAGCTTGACGTTCTCCACCTGGAGAGAGAGGGGGGGGAGAACGGTCAAACCTGCGCCGGGGTCCGAGCTGCGGCGGCCACGTCGGCGCAGCTCGCGCCCTTTGACCCCAACCCTGTGGTTTCATCTGCTTTTCCGCCTCGGCGTCGATGGGGGGGGAAACACGCAGCTAATCACTGCAGACGGGGTTACCTTCGGCAGTCGGATGTGCTCCATCAGCAGCTGGGCTTCCGGCGACAGCGGAGTGTCGCAGCGTAGTTAGCGGCAGGACAGCGGCATGTGCGCAGTGTGCGCAGTGTGCGGGCTCACGCCTCGCTGTGGTTGTCAGCCCTGAGCACCTAACGCTGCTTCACTTTAGCTCCCACTCTCAGGTGAAACTGCCATGGTTGAGCCCGAGCTGCCGTCCACCAGCTGAGCTCCGAGGGGTCCTAAAGCCCGTCTCATATACACCTTTAAGGCTGAAGAAGCCTAAAGGGATAGTTCGGCCATGCTGAAGAAAGTTTCTGTGTAAAACCAATATATATATATCTAAATATATAAGCAATCACATCATGGCAAAATGGAATTTAGAAATTAGAAATTTTAATTCTATATTAAATGATTATTATTGCCCACGTCAAAGGCAATGTTTAAAGGTAACATTTTATGCAAAATAATTTTTTTGCATGTTTTTGTACTTCCATTTGGGTATCTATTGCTTCTAGAAACAGTCCAAGAGAAAAAAAAAACAAAAAACACCCAGCCGTTTTTTGACAATAAGTAATGTTTCCTGGTGTCTGCAGAACGCCTGTTTCAAAAACCTCAGGCTTGTTGCATCACAATCCTTGTTACCTAGCAACCCCAAGTGAGCCCAGCCCCTCACCTAGCAACCCAAGTGGAGCTCCACCCACTTCATTACAAGAAGACCGTCACGTTAGTTCTGCTGGTTTTACCGCTGAATAATGTCTGCTGGAAAAGGTAAATGTTCTGTTGTCGGCTGCAGTATACAACATGAGTCCATGTTCTCCCAGTGTTGGAGAACAGAGCTGCGTGGCTTCATTTTATTTTTGATGGCAGTGTCCGCGCGATATCGCCAAAGAAAGTTGTAGTTTGAACAGCTCAGCTGTCCCAGAAACACGTCTCTGTTAAAGTCACGGCAGGTTTGTCTAAAATAACATTAGAACTATGTTAATGAAAGAATAAAAGTTGAAAAAAAAATCCCAAACTGATCTTTACCAGGCGGCCGTCCGGACACTTTTCGGGCTTGGACCTGCTGATTGCTGCTGTCCCAAAGTCAGACTCCTCAGAGTTTGAATCAATAACGATATAAATAGCTTGGAAAGCTGATCTGCAAACCGAAGTCCCTGAGAATGAATGGAATAACTCATGTCTATTAGCACAAACGCAAACTATTAACACAAGGTTTAGAATATTACAATACAAATGGTTATTTAGAATATATATCACTCCTGTAAAACTTCACCACTTTAATTCCAATATCCCTGATATCTGTGTTAAATGTAATCTAGATAAGGGTACTCTTTTCCATTGTATGTGGCAATGTATAGAGATTCAAACTTTCTGGAAGGAGGTTATCATGTTCATCTCTCGTTTGATCGAACAGGATGTTCCAATGGACAGTAAACTTTGCTTATTGCATATTTTTCCAGATGGATTTAAAGGACCTATGAAGAGAAAGAAGCTTTTGAATTTTTGCCTTTTGCAGGCTAAACATTTGATTGCTCTGAAGTGGAAGAACACAGAAAGACCAAAGATAAATGACTGGATTAAACTATTGAGCAACAACCTGGCGATGGAAAAGCTGACGTATTTAACAAAAGGAAAGCTCGAAGACTTTAAGGATATTTGGTTTCCCTTCCTACACCTTGTCAAATACTGTGACATGTAAAGCTATTTTTTCTTTCTTTTTTGTTTATGTGTAGATAGTGTGAGCCCTGGGGTTTAGTGTTCTTTTTGGGTGGGGGGAGGGATTGCACTTTAGGTAAGATTATTGTGTGTATGTGTTTGTTTTTTGTATGTCTGTGCAACAGAAAATTCTAATAAAAATATCGGGGGGAAAAAAAAAACGATATAAATGTGCGTCATATCCGCAGAGTTTAATCCTTCAGAGAGTGTTTATGTTTTTAGACAGGACACTGAATTGGGGGGCGTGGCCAACAGCAGCTAATTTGCATAAAAGTGACATAGCCCTAAAACCGCTTATTCTGAAATGAGCTGAAAACAGGCAGAACTGATCAGGTGAAATCTCACCAAGCAATCACTGGGTTGACAATGCTCCATTGAGCAAGATCTGTGTTTAATAATTTGGAATTAGCTATTAGGATCAATTCTGAGTATTTGTTTGCAAATTGTCTCATGAAGTGCTGGGTGAAATTTAATAAAACGTTCAGAAAGTAATCATGAGGTTAATATCTACAACTGAATAAGTTCATCTCATTCAGGATGAGAATCACAGCAAACTGACAGAAAACAGTCTATAATTCAGCCAATTTTACAGAAATCTGGAGTGATAATAGCTGGGCATTATCCTCAACACAAGGTTTGAGCACAGCACATTGGACAATATCTTTGTTTAAAACCAAGGCATTAACAGTTGAAGTCAACCCTGTTTGTCTGTTAGCAAAATATCTCATGACGCATTGAATGGATTTCAATGAAAGTCTCAGAAAGTAATCACTGGCTGTACCTCTTCAACTCATAACCTTTTTGAGTCAAACCAATTCAAGATGGCTTCTGCAGCTAATCAACGTTATACACGCACAGGATCTCAGTATCTCTGTCAATTTTATAGGTACTGATCTAAAATTTGGCATGGTAGTAGCTGAACATTTTAAGCATTTTTGCTTAAAACCTTGGCTTTAATTTTTGGAGTCAACCAAATTTGAAATGGCCACCTCAACTAATCCACCTTACTAAACAAACAAATGTCTATAACTTAGTGGATTATACAGATATCGAGCTAAACCTTGGTGTTTAGTAAAGTAATAGCAAGAAAGTCGTTCCCAACACAGACTCCAAGTGCTAACTGATCGTGCAACATCATGTGAGATATCAAAACATTGCACATAAAGCTTTTTCACCAAAATAGTTGCAACTCTTTAATTTCTCAGGATAGGATGATCTTATTCTAAACCTCTGGCACAAAAGACGGCGGCCGACATGCATTCCTTGAATTTCTTTCAGACTTGGAAGTTGAAAATTCCGACCTAACAGAAAACTCTTTATGTCCAGCCAACGAGGGATATTTGAAAACTCCCCATTGAACAAAAAAGTGGACTGCAAGTTGCTGATTGTCCTGCATCTCACGGTCGTGCCCCGTTTCGTTAGGAATGTTGGTGCTTTCCCGATTTAACTTCGAAGCTGGACTTTCAAGTTCGAAGTCGGAAAAATGCAAACTCGGGAAGTCGGATAATTCTCATGAGACACGTGTCTCGCTGGGAACGCTCATTTCTTATTTAGGCCGATGCTCTTCGCCTCAGTTGGAACTCGGATCTGAGAGTGACGCCACACCGAACTGATCATGTGACTGGTTTTATGGGATAAAAACCTGTAAGAGGTGCAAATAAACAGCTTATTATTGAAGCTATCAGGAATTTTTATTGTATGAGGTGGCTGTGTTGGATTTTGAGAAACCTCTGAGTTTTGGAGGACATTTGAGTTGATTGTTCCTGTTTGAAAACTTTACTTTCTGTTTCATTTGGATCACAAGATTTAGCTGAATTTATGTATGTATTTGAGCCCATATGCATAATTTTGGCCCATTTGTAGTTCAAATAAATCATTACAGGCCTAAAATTAATGTGAGTGTCTGACGTTTACATGCTCTGATGGTCAGTGTACGTAAACGTCTGACTGCACCTAAGGGACGTCTTACTTCTGTGTGTTAGTTCAAGCTCATCTTTACCTGAGCCTAAAAAACACCTGAGCAGTTTTTGTTTGTTGTTTTTTCTACATGTCTTTCCTGTAGTGCAACATGTCTGTTGTGAAAGAGATTTGCAGTACAATGTAAAACACCCTTGGTCAAGTGTAAGGGAAAACATTTCAGAACATGTTCTAAAACGGCCTTTAAGAGGTCTGAAGAGCAGGTAAATACAACCTCACATGAACAAAATATCCCAGATGACACCATGTGGTGATTTCTTTTGGAAAAGACAAACAGCAGAAGCAGCAGTAGATTGTAAAACCACCTTAGTTCAATAAATTGTGTGAATTAACCAGTCTTTAAAAAACTTTTTACAGTGACTCCAGCACATAAACATATATATATATATATATATATATATATATATATATATATATATATATATATATATATATATATATATATATATA
>NC_051438.1:8895484-8940135 GCF_001649575.2 Kryptolebias marmoratus
TATATATATATATATATATATATATATATATATATATTTATATATGTATATGACATTTAACTGATTGATCAGAGGTAATATAATTTATGTTGTATATAGAGTTTTATGAGGAATGTATGATGTGTTTTGTTGTGTTGTTACTATTAATATGCTATAACTATATGTACCCAGGCTTCCTCTATAAGCTTTCAGTAGCTTTTTGGAGACCTGATTCACGCACTGTTATCTTGTTGTGATGTATTATGTCACATAATTCTGTGTGTATGTGAATAAACTGAATATAAATCCATAGTTTTTGTTGCTGTTTTAATCTATTGCAGCTCATTAGATGTGTTGAAAGTTTGTGCAGCACATAGCGTGACATGCCACAGCAGGAAAAGGTCTGTAAGAGTAAAAAAAAACAAATGCATTCCACTGAAGTGTGCAAGTTTCAAGTTTGTGCCGATGGCTCACTGGCACGACTTGCACTAAACACTTGATAGATTCAAGTGTGAAGGAAAGTTTCCCTTCTGTCTACTCGTGCCATTAAAATAAATTAAACAGTTGCAGAGAAATGTCTCTATTGTAGCTTTTCTAAAATAAATTACATGAATTATTTGTTCACATGCGAGAGAAGCAGTTGGGTGTTCAGGCCTTAAACACAAAAAGGGTTTTGAAAGATGCAGAAAATAGTCAAATGCACTTATAAAAAAACAGTTTGACTTGAGAGAAGAGTCAAAATCTTGAAAAGGTTTTGTGCAAAACAAAAGTTTTAAATGCTTCCAGATAAGTTGTGTGTGCAGGAGATATTTCCAAATGGTATTACAAAATAGAGAACTGAATCCCATCTGCTCCTCGTATCAGTTTTGTAGCTTGCTTAAGTTGCTGACATCACCTTAAGTAAAGTATGAAACAATTTGAGAAGTTGCCCAGTGCAAGAACAGATAGCTCCCACGAGGTTTAAAACTTTATGCAAACACACTGGATCTGCAGCTCTGCTGAACTGGTTTAGTTGATTAAATTTGGCATATTCTCAGTTTCACAACCACAGAAAAAAAGTCCTACTTCTTGTTGGAGCAGATGAGCTATCATATTATAGCAATGGCTAATTTTGCAAAAGTTAGGTGGTTTAAAGAGAATATCAAATGTGGTTTGTAATCCACTGACATCCCTTGAGAACATCCTCTTTTATGTCTGCAAGTCACTTCATCCTCAAGGACTTATTGTAGAGTCAACTAGAGGCCACAAGATACTCACAGAGCATATTGAAGGGATTTTATCGCTCCTTCCAAATTATCTGTAGACATTTGTCAGAATATTTAAAAGAAATCATATCATCATCTTGCTCTGAGATCAAACCTGCTGAAGCAGACATCATATCCAAAACCTTTAAGGCAAAAAAAGCTGTTGTATTTAATTTAAATATGGGAAAGGACATATTTTTTAATCATTGTATAGGCCCAGAGCACAAGGCTGTACAAAACTTGAGCACTGACCCAGATACAGTCAGAAAAACACTTGTAATGGGGCCTGGAGTGATTACATGAATCATCCTTCTGCATCCTACATCCTTCTGGCTAATAAAAGGAGCAATAAGTCCAACTAAGAACTGGTCCTGTCTTCTGAGCTCCAGTTCAAAGGCCGTTCTTGAAATGTAATATAAAGAGACTTTGTGGCAGTAGGTTCACCTCAAAAAACAGGAGTAATGCTGACCTCCCAGTGAGTTCTGGCTCTGACCTGGGGTCTCCTCCTAGTGGGAGGTGCCTAGAAAACCTTCAAAGGGAAGGTGCCAAGGACGCATTCTGATCAGATGTCTTGAACCACCTCAGCTAGTTTTGATACAGAGAAGCAGCAGCTCTAATCTGAGCTCCCCAACAATGATGGAAGTCCTCACCTTATCTCTAAGGCGGAACCTGTCCACCCTACAGAGGAAGCTCATTTCAGCCACTCTTGTTCTTTCAGTCATGATCCATATTTCATGACCACAGGTGAGAGTTACATCATATAGACCAGTAAATTGGGAACTTTGTCTGTCAGCTTAGCTCATTCTTTACCATGACAATGCATTCATTACTGTGGGCAAGGCCTCAATCCATCTCTCATGTCATCCTTCAATCACTCATAAACCAGGCTTTCAGATACTCCTTTTTAAAAATGGGGACCTCCACCCTGGTTTGCCACTCTGCAGGTGTTGTGCCAGTACTCCATGCAACATTGGAGAGACATGTCTACCATGACAGCCCCATAATGTCGAGAGCCTTCAGCATTTCAGGGCGAATCTCGTCCACTCCTGCCACCAAAGAGTTTTTGACTACCTCTGCAACCTTTTCCATGGTGATGGACTCATCTTGGCCAGCGTCCTCAGACTCTGCCTCCTCAAATGAGGACACTGTGACTGGATTGAGTAGATACTCAAAGTCTTCCTTCCACCATTCAACAATATCCTCCGTCTGGATCAGCAGTTCCTCACCCAAACCAAGCACAGTCTGGGATGGGCCATGTTTTGTTTGCTGAGAGGTTAAACTATCAGCTAGAACCTTCTTAAAGCCAACCAAAGGTCCTTCTCCATTCCCTCTCCGAATTCCTCCCATGCTCAAGGTTTTGCTTCCTCAACCACAAAAGCCACAGTCCATCTTGCTATCCTGTACTTCTCACCGCTTCATGAGTCCTCCGGGACACCTCGGCTCTAAAAGCCTCCTTCCTCAGCTCGGCAGCCTCCATCACTGCCGGTGTCCATCAATGAGTCCCCCAGTTGCTGCTGGAACAGGCACCAATGACCTTCTGGCCACAGCTCCTGGAAGACACATTTGCTCCAGAGGTCCTGAACATGGTCCATTCATCTCCAACCTCCCCGTTCCTGTGAACAATTCTCCTGGAGGTGTGAGTTGAAGATCTTGTAAACAGGGGGCTTTCCTAGATGTTTACAGTTCATCCTCACTTTTCATTTGCCTTTACTTGGTCTGTGTCCGGCAGTCCCCCAAGGCACCGGATCGAACTCACCACCAGGTGGTGATCAGTTGTCAGCTCTGCCCCTCTCTTCACCCGAGTGTCCAAGACATAGGGCCACAGCTCTGATGAAACAGCTACAAAACTGATCATCGTCCTTTGGCCCAAGGTATCAAGTACATTTATGGATTGATCTATGTTCAAACATAGTATAATTCCCTCAATGCTTGCATAGGTATTGACGTCCCCCCGAAGAACAACAGAATCTCAAGATGGCACCCCTACCAGGTCACCATCCAGAGCCTCCAAGAAGACTGGGTAATCTAAACTGCTGTTCAATGCATAAACACAAACAACACTAAAAAACTTTCCCTCCTGAGGGTCAAAGCCGCAGAGAAGCGACCCTCTGATTACCAGGAAAAACTCCAGCACAGAAGCACTCAGCCCAGGGTTTGTAAGTTTTCCCACACCCTCCTGACGCCTCTCTCACTGGCTAACTCCAGAGTAAGCTGTGTGTAGAAATCAGCCCAACTATATCTAGTCGCTATCGCTTAACCTCCCCCACAAGCTCCGGCTCCTTACCTGTCAGTGAGGTAAATACTTGCATCACTTCCATATATTTTGAAACAGAAAAACGTCAGATTTTATATCTAAAATCGTTGGTTGATTTGGTTGTACAATGTACATCCAGTCATTGTTTTCTGACAGTTTAATTACAATCTGTCCAGTGGTCTATGAGGTACTTTGCAAACAGACAGACCGTGTTGACTCCAACAGTTGACGTCAAAGTTTTAAGCAAACATTTTGTGCAATCTGTTAGAGCTCAGAGTATGTATTGGGGATGACTATCAGCTACTATCACACCAACTTGAGTTAGAGCCGTTTTTGTGTTTGCTAAGGTTAATTAGCTGTGGCGAGCGTCTTGAACTGAGATGACTCCAGTGGTTAATCAGTTGTAGATGTATGTAAATCCAATTATTACTTTCTGACAGTTTCATTAAAAAGACTTTTTGAATGAAACTTTACAGCTTTATTTTATTTATATCACAGGCTATGAATGAAGTGCAAACAAACCTTGACAAAAAAATTCTGACAACAAAACTGGAGGTTGATGTGTTCAAGTACAACTGAAGTGAAGGTTTCTGCCTCGGTGTGTGTTGTTCTATTTTCCTGTCACACATTAGGAAATTCTATAGGTACTACTTTTTGATTGATAAAAATATCCAATAGACAATATAAGCTTTATAATCAAAATGTTTATTTAGCAGATTTTTCTTTCAACTAATCTGAGAGAAGTTGTAGAATCTGTAGAAACTTCCATGAACCTGTAATATTTTCAGTGAGCTGAGACTTTGCTCAGCTTCTTCCTGCAAAGACTGCTCCTGTTTTCTGACCTGGATGCCACTATCACCGCTGTCTGCTTTATTGCTGATCGTTCACTCTAACATTTCCCGGTGACCACAGTGTTAACTGGAGCGAACAGTCCCACAGTCTGCAAGGCAAACACCACTCAATCTGTTGACCATGTCCACGTTCTTGAAGCCGGGTCACTCAGTCATTGGAGGCCAAATGCGTTCAATTGCCTCCACACTGTTAGCGCGTGTCAACACCGACGCACAGCCAGTTGACTCCTTTCCATCCTTCCCATGGTTACGGCTCAGACTGCAGGTGAAGAACGTTCATTCAAAAAAAACAAAAAAACTGCTACTTTAATTGTTATTCTGACATTTTTAGTGCCAAAGAATGAGCAAAGTTTGACAACTGCTTTAACCCACGAGGCAGATAATTTGGAAGTAACTTGTGGCTCTTACAGTTCTCCTCCTCGAAATAACAATTTGCTTTTCCATCAGGTCAGAGAGTCGGCTCCAGCAGCAGACTTGGTGGGCGATATCTCGTGATACTTGGCCGCTTGGCTCTGACGGACGAGCTCAGAGAGAGCTGGCTCTTGTCGTGCCGCCGAGTCTCCGATCTGCAGGGCGGACTGTGTTTCCTGAGGCCAGCTGCCACATTCTCACTGAGGTCTTCAGCTGGTTTGAGCTGGTCTTGGCAGAAGTACTCTCTTAATTAGTTGTGATTCTTGAGTTGTGTTTTTTGGAAAAAAAAAAGAAACAAGTTTTTCCTCTGAAGACTCAGGCTCGTTACTGAAGTTACAGTGGAGATGCCAGGCTTTTTGGTGAGTGCTGTGTTATTGACTGGATTATGCTCGTGGGTCCAATAGCTCAAGGTACATTGAGCAATACCCCTACTCCATTAGGAGGACTTATTCCCCCCTCCACCCCAGCACTCTCTACCCTTCATTGACCAATCAGCACCCAGGCTTTTAGCAACGCTTCTGTGGGCTGTACTGGGTAAACAGTGCCTGCCTCAGTGTTTGTCACTGAAAGTTACCTAACCATTTATCAGCAGGGCATCTGGACAGCTGGGATCTGAGTGTGCATCAGGAATCTGACAAATAAGACCCACCCCCCGCCCCTTATTTTGTCTCTGCCTTTCTGTACAATTTCAAGAGGACTACTTATGGTGTAAAAAGCACTGAGGTAAAATCACCCCCTCCTCACGATCCCCGCCTCCCTGCTTGCTCTGGGGAAGTCACTCCTGTGGCTGGGGTGTACTGTATCCTGATTTTAGGGGCAAGGCGAGGGCAGGTCCTATGAAGAAACACTTGGGACAGAGGGGAGGAGTGAAATGACTGCTCTGTGCAGTTAATGTGCCTGCATAGTGAGTGTGTTCAGCACACGGCGGAGATCCAAGGCGGCGACTTGTCAGATCAGTACAAGTTGTCTGACTGGTACATGTGCTTTATGTCCAATTGCTCCACCTTGGAAGAAAAAAAAACCCTCTGCAGCTTCTCTTCTTTTTGAAACTTTACCTCAGCTTGGAGCTGTCATTTCCATACAGCACTCTCCTAAGGTAAGTGAATCTTCTAATGTAATAAAAACCATCTGCTAATAATGTGTTTGTCCTTATAAATAAGCCATATTTGATTTCATTTAAAGGAGAACAAGTTTTCTGAATGACTAAATCATGATTGTTGCCTTTGCAAAGCTGAATTCTGACTCTAATATGTTCATGTTCAGTGCCAGGTTTTTGTGAAAATGTTCTAGTACAACTCATATTAAAATGTTAATGAGCTGTCACTAAAATTCATTTCTTTTGATGTAGCAGTCTATGCTGCAACATAAATCAGTGTTTGTCAGTGTTATTTATGAATAAGATGTTCAAAGAAGCCGACTTACCTTCAAAGCACATCACAAACTATTCAGCAAAAAGGAAGAATATTTTACCTTTATCATGCTGTAGAAACCAGCAGTCATACAAATTAAGAGACGTTTTTCAAATCCACGAGACAGAGACAACAAAGAAGTATTTTTCACTTTTCAGTGTCTTTCGCATTAATTGGAACAGAGAGCTACTGAGTGTTTTTGCTCCATTCATGGTCTCCTCATGAATGCAGCTCTTTGAGTCCTTAGATCTGCACCATGACCCCAAACAATGGTTTTAATAAGACCCGTAGTCTCTCAACTTTGCCAACACTGCAGCACTTGGCAGCACTCCCGAATGCACGTCATAGTTTGTAGGGTTAACATCCCTTTCATTTCACGTGTTACGTAACTGACTTTTCAACATGTTTTATCAGAACAAGTTACTCAAAAATGCAGCTCAGGGACAAAAGTTAAACTGCTGAAAGATCCAATGTTTGATTTTTAGGAATTCAGAGTACGACTTAAAATGTGCACGCATTACGTAGTTGTTTTCTTGCTCCAGTGATTTGTACTCTGACTTTCGGATATTGACTCAAACTTTAGGCATATTCCTTTTTTCTTGCTGGGTACGCACTTCAGAGATCTTCATCCTGCCAACGTATTTCACAAAACTCAATCAATCAAATTCCCCATTCACGCCCTGGAGCATCAGATCAAACAGGTATTTTCTTTTTTTTTCATTTTCCCTTTCCCTCTGTCAGCAGGTGAAAACATGTTAAAGCAGATTCTGTTGTTCGGCCACTCCTTGGTGCGCAGGAAAGTGGTCGACCTGAACAGCCTGGAGGACTCCAAGTTGTGCCGCTGCCTGGGAACCGTCGACCTCATCGCCCTGGGGGTGGGCAGCACTCTGGGTGCTGGCGTCTATGTTTTAGCTGGAGAGGTGGCCAAGGCCGACTCTGGCCCCAGCATCGTCATCTCCTTCCTGATCGCCGCCCTGGCCTCTGTCATGGCCGGACTCTGTTACGCTGAGTTCGGGGCCCGTGTACCCAAGACCGGCTCTGCGTACCTGTACAGTTACGTGACTGTAGGGGAGATCTGGGCCTTCATTACTGGCTGGAACCTGATCCTCTCATATGTCATTGGTGAGCTACTGCCAGTCTTTAAACATCATTTTGTTTGAAAAAGAGGCTGGTTCTTTACGAAGTCTGTTTGTCTTTTACCAAAAGGTACATCCTCAGTCGCCAGAGCATGGAGCGGCACGTTTGATGAAATGATCGGTGGTCACATTGAGGTATTCTGTAAGACCTACTTCAGCATGAACTCTCCAGGCCTGGCCCCGTACCCTGACTTCTTTGCTGTGTGCCTGATTCTACTGCTTTCGGGTAAGGAAGCAAATGGCCATGATATTCGTAAAATTCCTTTAAGCACGCTTACACAAAGGCCGCAGTGAACGAAAGGAAATTAGAATCAGGACGAATCAACTTGTGATTCATGGCGGGCATAATCCAATAACAAATTGGCAGAACCTTTATGAAAAGCCACGGGGCCAAGAGGCACAAGTAATCTGCAGGGTTGTGTGAGTTCACTGGGTGCTCACAAACACCCTTAATCATTATCAGCAGATAACAAACAGCTGCAGCTGAAAAATGCACAGTTTATCAGTTTCATGACAACTTCAGTCAATAGAGAAGCTCCAATGGACTCTTCTGGTATCTTTGGCTATTTAGGGTGCAGTCTATTGTTCTTTAGATGTTGATTGGTTCACAAAAGGAAAGATTTCTTTAAAATTCTATTTTTAGCTCAAATTTAACTCTGTCATGGGTTTTATCTGTTAGTCTGCCAATGAAATGATTACATTAACCCCAAAACAATCCATCAGTGTTCAGCTGTTTGTGTGAAGAGGAAGAACTACAGTATACAGCTGACATCAGACGTTTTAACTCATCATGGGCATGGGTGTCAGATTAATTTGGAGCTTTTAATCATTTGTTTGACCGTTCTTTTTCCAGAAATTACAACATTCAAGTTCACTGACTTTTAAAAACAAGAATTGGGTGCAGGAGTTTGAAATGATTGTGGATTTTCTCTATTCCAGACATGTTGATAATTATTCATCCAGACTAACATCCATCCAGACACACCGCCCCCAATAATATTTGGTTCAATGTTTCTTACTAAGTTGTACTTCGATCACATGCTTTTTGAATCTGTCAACAAATTTTTGGCATAATTCTGTCTGAATTATTGAACAGACTTCTTGGGAGATTTGGTAAAATTTATCTAAACAGGCTGATTTCCTGGCACAAACCCAGCTTTTAAACAGTCTACAGATTTTCAATATGGCTGAGGCTGAGGCTTTGGGAAGGCCATCCCAGATACTTAATGTTAGTCTGTTTTATCCAATCAGAAACCAGTTTTGATGCGTTTGGGGTCATCGCCCTGTTGGAGCTGTGACCGAGTTTCAACCATCTAGCTGTCGGTTTGAGGTGACATTGAAGAATTTAGAGGTTGTCCTCCTTCTTCATCAGTCCATCCATTTTGAGCAATGCACTAGTACCTCAGCATGATGCCACCACTACCATGCTTGACAGTTGGTAGTGGTCTTAGGTTTGAAACTCTCGCCTTGACTCCTCCATACTTTAGTCATTGTGGTCAAACAGCTCAGTCTTTCTCCTGTCTGACCATAAAACCTTCCTCCAGACGTTTCTGGGCTAGTTTGTGTGAGCAGTTGCAAATTTCAGTCGAGCTTGAAGGTTTCTCTTTTGGAGGAGGAGCTTCTTTCTAAAGCTGGCTTCACTGTTGACGGGGGCACTGGTGTTACAGCAGTTTCTAGTTCATGACAGGCTTGATCCTCGGTGGTTCATGGGATGTGCCTGAACATCCTACTGAGTTTCCTTTCATCTGAGGGCAACGGTTCGGATCTCATTCTTAGACCTTGGCAAAGTGGGGACACATCTGAATAATTTGTACTTGCATACAGTTGTTTAAACTGAGAATCTTGGAATCTGAATTTGTTTAGAAATGAGTGCTGTCAAACTTTTTACATCGGCAAAGACAAACTATCAGCTGCAACCAATCACGATCACTAATGAGAAGTTAATAGGCCTTTGCCTTATTCATCTAAAAGACATCCAAGAACCTCAAGTTCCACTTATTTAAATATTTAGGTGAACATATCTGCAGGGTCGTTCATTCTGTACATCTGTGTTAAAATCTTGGCACTCAGGGCCAGCTCTGTGAAAAACTTGGTTTCACAAAAAAAAACAGATCCAAACTGATTACATTAAAGGTAAAGTAGAGTAATGATCCCTGTTCTGTGCTGAGCTCTGCTGTGTTTGTGCTCATCCAGGACTCTTGTCATTTGGAGTGAAGGAATCAGCCTGGGTCAACAAGGTCTTCACTGCCGTCAACGTGCTCGTCCTGTTGTTTGTCATTATTTCCGGGTTCGTCAAAGGAGACACGCACAACTGGAAAATAACCGAAGAATCCCTCGTCAACGTCACCATAGTCACAAGGTAATCTAATCAATTGATACCAGTTGATTACAGACTGCACAGCTGTTCTTCCGTATCACCACGCAGGGATCAATGTTAGTGTCAATCGATGTCACAAAACCACAATAAACATGTTTCAGGAACTTGTCAGAGACGGCCAATGTGAGCAGTGATTATGGCGTTGGGGGCTTCATGCCCTACGGCTTCAGTGGGACATTAGCTGGAGCTGCCACCTGCTTCTATGCTTTTGTTGGATTTGACTGCATTGCAACCACAGGTGAGTTATTGGCGTGATAGGCTGGAACAAGGGTTGGCTCGTCTGAGGTCTTACCTAATATAATAATAATATGTAAACATGGGTTTGTGGCCGACAGGTGAGGAGGTGAACAACCCCCAGAAGGCCATTCCCATCGGCATTGTGTCGTCGCTCACGGTGTGCTTCCTGGCCTACTTTGGCGTGTCAGCGGCGCTCACCCTGATGATGCCTTATTACCTGCTGGACGAGAAGAGCCCCCTGCCCATGGCCTTTGAATACGTGGGCTGGGGCCCCGCCAAATACGTGGTCGCTGTGGGGTCTCTGTGTGCCCTTTCCACCAGGTAAACCTGTATCTGTCATTAAGTATGAGGCTAGAACATGAGCATTTATTGACGTTTATCCAAAGAATTCAGACAGCTTAAATACTGACCGTCCTTTTTGATTGATGTAAATGCTGTAATGGACGATAATGGTGGGTGGGATCTGGTCAAACATTTTGACCAGATTTCTTTACACGTCTTTTAATTGGATTGATTCCCGTTGCTTTATGGCGTGTGGTGGGTGCACTGCTTAATTCTCCATGTTTCTTCTAAAGTTTACTGAACAAGATGACTCAAAAATACATTGTTGGGATGTAATTCTGTCTTTCTTTCCTGTCAGTTTGAGATGCCCCTTTGTTTTTTCCGGAAGGGACAGTTCAGATCTGTTGAAGTGGGGTTTTGTGAAAAGCTTACGGACAGTTAATATCTTACCTGTTGTAGATAGCTTTTTGAATGAGCCCAGTCTGAAGAAGTTGCAACCAGTTCTGACCAGATATGATAAACTGGACACAGAAACATAACACAAAAGTTCAAGCAAAAAAGAGAAAAAAACCCCCAACAAATAAAAGAGTTCCCCCTAGTAAACTGGACCCACTATTAGTTTAAAGTCCATGTAAACAAATCTGAGGTTTTTCCAGTTGAAATATAAAAAACCTCAGTTTTTTTTCCATTTGTTGACTTCTCTTCACTGTATGTTCAAATTTTAATTTCTCAAATACATTTAGTAGTAATTAGTTATTTGATGCTTAGAAAACACTTGATATGAGTTTCTCTATGGATGATGCTGTCCTTTAGAAATCAGGGCAGCCGACTGCCGATATACAGCTTTGATTTTTTGTTTATTTTTTTGGCCATGTGTATTTTTCATTTAACAAAATATAACAATAAATTCATAGCTTAAATGGCAGATATTTAACAACGCTTTGAGGAACTTGTACATTTCAAAAATATGTTCGATTTTTTTTAAGAATTCTTGCTTAAAAAAAGACTAAATTGTGGGCTAAAGTAGGAAGCAGCTCCTGCATCATCATTATCCTACTTTGTGATTGATTAAGTTTGTACAGGCACGGCCAATATAAGTATCACTAACATCAAAAATACAGCATGGAAGGGCCTGTAAATCAGATGTTTTGACTTCATTTTTGAAGAGCAGAAGTAGATAGAGACACGGCGTCCATCTTTATCAACCACCTTTCAGTGGTGGGCGATAATGTAACTGCCTCTATCTGTGTGTGTTAGCAAAATATCTCTTTAACCACTCGACAGAAGTTAATGAAACTCAGAAAATGATTAATTGAACATTAATCTAAATAATTTTTTTAATTCAACTGATTAATTCTTTGAAGAGAATCAAGTTCAAGATAGCCACATCAACCTTATCAACCTCATCAACCTTAGAAAAATAAATGACTATAGCTCAGTCAATTATGGAGACATGGAGCTAAAATGTGGTGTTTTAGCAGCAGAAAGTCATCCCTGACACATTCTCCTAACAGACTGTGTGAGGTCTTGTGATATGGCGTGTGATGGTGCGTAAAATCGCTTTTAGGATTTCACAAGAAAAGCTCAAATGGCACCAATAATTTAGCTGAAAACTCTGGATGATACACATTTCTCTAAGGATTGCTAATCCTTTCGTTGCATACAATCTGTGGCTTGACCAGATTTACAAGCTAAGACCTCGACCAGGTGAGGCCAAGACCACAGCTGGCTGCTGCTGTTTTAAAACAACTTCAGTCTCAAATATTTCACAGCAGTTCATGCAAACACCATTTTATAAACCATTACGCCGCCATTAGTTTTGCGTTTCATGGTTATTTACACAGAATACTATGTTTTTTGTAAGCGCAGATGACACTTTGGTCTTGGTCCAGCCATTAGCACATCCATCCTGTCAGAACTGAACCGTTTCTTCAAACTGAGGTTGTTGGAAGAGCTATTTACAGCAAAAAGAAAACCCATCCATCCATCCATCCATCCATCCATCTATCCATCCATCCATCCATCCATCCATCCATCCATACTTCCTTATCATATCTTCTTTACCAGCTTCTCCTTTCCGGGTCACGGGGAGCTGGTGTCTATCCCCAGCAGTCACTGTGCGAGAGGCAGGGGACACCCTGAACGGGTCACAAGTCCATCACAGGGACACACAGAGACAAACAACCATTCTCACTCACACCTAGGGACAAGTTAGAGTTACCAATGAACCTAACATGCATGTTTTTGGTCTGTGGGAGGAAACCAGAGTACCCAGAGTAAACCCACAGAGAGAACAGGGAGAACATGTAAACTCCACCCAGAAAGGCCCCAGGCCAGGATGCGATCCTACCAAAAAGAAAATAGATATTAATAATCTTTCCACAGAATCCTTTCTTCAAAAGATCTGAACTATTGTTTTTAACAAACCCTTGGATGTCATTCCTTTGCTCGTCTTATTGAGCTGTTGATAAAAAACGTTACCAAAGCGGATTTGAATCAATTAAATTAGTCAGAGCCTGCAGTTGGACTTTAAGATGCCGCTGTTTGGACTGGTGCTCTCGACTTTAACTCAATGTTCTTCTCTAACTTGAAGTAAATATTTACACATTTGAAGAATGCAATGATTATAGGTTTTTTTAAAGTGTGTTGGAGACATGTTCTTCAGACATCCGACATCCGTAATGGCTCAAGAATGACAGGGATGACATTACTGACAGGAAAGGAAGATGTTTTTTTTTGTTTTTAGCCTTTCGTCATTGTCTGAAGCTTTGATGATGCCGCTGTCTTTGTGTGGTGGTGTGTCTGGGGCTCCTAACTAATGTGTTGGTCTTGCATGTCTCTGCTGTCTCATGCAGTCTGCTGGGCTCCATTTTCCCCATGCCTCGTGTAATCTATGCTATGGCAGAGGATGGGGTGCTTTTCAAAGCCTTAGCCCGAATCAATCCTAAGACGAAGACCCCAGTTATTGCCACTATGAGCTCTGGTGTAGTTGCAGGTGAGAGTCAGGGAGAAGTGTGTGATAACTCAGCTAATGTTTGTTTTTTTTTTCCCCACCAATCAACTGTGAAAGAAACAATCAAAGGAGATGAATCAATCAGTTTTTCGTTTTTTTTTATTTTTCAAATTGGAAAGGCACTTCCAGCCGTAATGACATTGTCTGTATCGAGTTTCTGTGCACGCCTTGTTCTTTCACAGTTGTGCAGGTGTCATGTTTTCTTTCCCAGAATGCCCTCAGCTTAACCATGAACCCTCTTCTCCGTAGCCTGTTGGGCTCCATGTTCCCTCTGCCGCGCATTCTCTTTGCCATGGCACGGGACGGTATTCTGTTCAAATTTATGTCCAAAGTGAGTAAGCGCCAGTCGCCGGTGGCTGCCACCATGGCGGCAGGCACCACTGCGGGTAAGCTGCTGGACGAGGACTCGCCCGTCTTTGGGTTGTCTCGTGGACTTGCTCGGGTTTCTGTCTTTTTATTTAATTGTTGTTGGTTTTTACGTGTGATCGGCTGGTGACGATGGTTGCATGATTTTGGTGATGGTGTTTCCAGAAGCATGTGGATAAAAACACGACACCCGGGATGTTCAAAAACAGTGTCTCGCTTAAAAGTGTCCACAAATTCAACAGGCCTTTAATCCTTGTTTGAAAGGTAAAAAAAGATGGTTAAACATTTGAAAACATTCTGAACCACTTTAGTTCAAATAAAATATTATTTACTCTACAGAGTACCTCAAAAACACTATGTATAGTTGTTAATGTATTATACCATCATTAATAGTTACAGAAAATACTTTAATTTTAATATTTGCACCAAGACAGAAAACATTTCACTATTAGCTGACATAGGTGATGATTTGAATTTTTCCTGCATCTTTATTTTTTTAAATCAGGCCATTTTAAATTGTATTTTTTTTGCCATTTTCTGCTACTTTAAGCCCTCAATTTACAAGTAAAGATCATGTCTGATCATATTGAAAGTTATTTTAACTTTGGTTGATTACATACTTGATAACACACGGCAGTAGCTGCACATCAGTGTTGCAAAGATCTTTACTTTATGCTAACATGAATTCTAGACTAATGTGAAGTATCAACTTCTGTGAGGCAAAGTTGCAAAATCATAGTCTCAGCTGTTCTGTTTTGTGTCACAATGAGACAGTTTCAAACCTTTTACCCTGCATCACAACAATATTATGATCACAATTAATTTTTAACAAAACAGGAGCACCGTAGAATAATATTGCTTTATTATTGTGAATAAATTAATGTAGTTTTAGAACAGGGGTGTCCAATCCTGGTCCATGAGGGCCACCATCCTGCAGGTTTTCCTTGTTTCTCTGCTCCAACACACCTGATTTGAATCTATGGGTGATTAACAGGCTTCTGCAGAACATGAAGAGGTAATTTAACCACTGAATCAGGTGTGTTGGAGCAGAGAAACAAGAAAAACAGGCAGGATAGTGGCCCTCCAGGACCAGGGTTGCCCACCCCTGTTTTAGAAGGACAGGTCAGATGTTTCAAAGTGGAGTTCTGCAGAAATGTTATAAAAATTATTATTTTAGTTCATAATTTCTTATATCTTAATATATTAACTTCTTTTGAGCTTTTTGAAGAGCTTCACTTTGGAGAAATAAAGTTTAAATCTGACCAAATTGATGAGCTAATGGTTTGGCGTCTAGACCAGAGAGGATTGCTGCTGTCCTCAAACTACTCCCATCCCAAAAGGTCCACAGCTTTTCATTTGTGCACTAATTTAGAAACCTTTACACCAATTTAAATTTCAGGTTAGAAATATGATATTCTTTCCAGACGTGACCCAGGCTGCACCAGAAGTAGAAGATGGCATCTATCAATATTTCTGTTTACATTTGCAAAAAAAGCAAAGAATCCTAAGGAAATAACTGTAACTCAAAACTGACAGCAGTGTTAAGGTTTATGAAACGGCGTTCACGCTAATGTGTAGTTGTTGTGGGACGACAGCAGTCCACTTTGGTCTTGGCTTGATCAAAGAGTCCATCTACAACAGGTGGCACCACTTTTTTTATAATGTTTCCACAGAACTTTACTTCCAAAGATATGAACCACTGCTTTAATTTTATACATAACACAGTCATAAGAAGCTAAGAAGTGGTACAATAAATATACTTTAAGATGAAAGAAGTTACAGAAGAACAGCTACGGCTATTTGCTGTATTTTGACGAAGCACACCAACTATGCTACAAGCTTGTTATCACCGGAAAATTAAGTAAAAACAGTATTTAAGTGCTCTGGCAGTACATTGAACACAATCATTTTACTCAGTTTTGTTGTATTTTTTTATACAACCATCAGTTTATGTAATGTTGTAATAAAATTCAGTTCAAACAGTCTGGCCTTTGTGCTTGGATGTGGCGCTCACGCAACATAACGAATAACTTCTTCTAAAGCTGGGGTGTGTAACATTTGCTTTCCCCAAAGGGCCATTTTTGCTTACAAGCAATTAAAGGGACTGAAGGGCCACACATTGAACTGAACCATGGGCACAGTTTGCCACCTGAATCTATCATATGTAACATCTTATCGTCTGCTAAAATAAGCCAGAGCAAAAAGCTTGCCCTGTTTTGCTTGTAGAGCAATACGCAGCTCACAATTGTAGCACATTTTTAGATGAATATCTTTATGAAAATGATCATTTTTTCTTTTTTTCTAAAAAGCTTGTAGTATAGTTGGCATGCTGGACTGAAAAACAGCTAATTTATGCTTCAGCATCATGAACATGCTGCTTGAAAATTAACTTCTGGTTGAAAAAAATGCAAGATTTAGAGACTTTTCCCTATTTAATATCCGTCTTTAACTTTTGCAAACCTAGCAGGGAAACATTTAGGTCCTCGGGATGTCCCGAGTTGATCTCGGCTATAGGATCAGGGTTCCAGTCGAGGCACTTTTCATTGATCAGCGTAGGACAGTGGTGTCCAATCCTGGTCCTCGAGGGCCACCGTCCTGCATGTTTTAGATGTTTCTCTGCTCCAACACACCTGCTCTGAATGAATGGCTGATTAACAGGCTTCTGCAGGACATGAAGAGGTGATTCAACCACTGAATCCAACATTTCACATTTAAAACATGCAGGAAACTGGCCCTCTTCTAATACTTCTAATGTTCGGCTGAGAAGTCAGAAACAAAGTAAATAAACTGTCACACAAAAGTGTAAAGGGTTGATATGAGATGATTTAGCAATTTTGAGAAAGACTTGTTTTAAAGGCCTTAAAAATTATTTAACAGAGACTCTGGCTTGACGAACTATTAGCCTAGCCAGGAGGAGGACCTTTGGCCTTTTCTTCTTACTTTGTGCTCTGTTACTGATATCACTCTTCATAAGATACAATTGATGATGATATGAGAGATCATCACTTCTTTAACTTTCGCCAAGATTCTTTAATAAGATCTTTGTTTTTCCTAAGTTTCTCTGTGTTGTTTTGTTTTTATTCGACTAGACTGACATGGAGAAAGGGCCGCTTCTGGCCCTTGGGCTGTACTTTGTTGTAAGGCTTTACTGCTCAGTGGGAAATCATGTAATCAGAGATTTGGGCTGAGACTCACAGGGTGAATGACCTGAAGAACAGACGTGAACATCCGGGCGGGGGGGGGGGAGCACCACCTCCATTAGCCATGCATCAAGCACCTGTCAGCACCGAGCCGAGGAGCTTTTTTTCTGCTACTTTTTGCTTAAACACAAAAATTGTTGTGCATCCCAGAGTGTGTCTGAGCTGTGCTGCTGAGATCGGCTCCATACTGCCTTCTGCTGCTGAGGACACCGAGTGTATCTCACACCAAATGACGCCGGTATGGAGGCGATTACAGCCTCAAAACGGGACAACGTTCCGCTCCGCTGCTTTACGTCGTGAAAACATGTCGCATGTTGTTCAATTTGCATCTGAATGGCTTTTATTCATTTGTAGTGTGCGTCTGAAGTGAGCAGCTTTTTCCCTTTTTGTTTACAAGAATCCCAGTGTTAAAATGTGTGTGTAATGAGAAATGTTACGTGGGTGTAAACGAACATGTTTTCCAGCCTGCTACTATTATCACTAATTATCCTTCTTGTTAGGAATGCCATCTGAAAGCATGGGTGTTCATTTTGACCTTTTTGTCCGCAGCTATCATGGCTTTCTTGTTCGACCTCAAAGCTCTCGTTGACATGATGTCCATTGGAACCCTGCTGGCCTACTCGCTGGTGGCTGTGTGTGTCCTCATTCTCAGGTGGGCACGTTCACAATCACATCTTTCAGTGTAACTTTGGAGAAATCTTATTCGGGCAGCATTGTGAAAGAGGTTTACAGAGGTTTTCCAGATGCCCACAGGCCCGATCAGCCCCGTGTGTTGTTGCATCACCTCGGTGATGTAAGAGCCCTGAATGCTCCCTTTGTACCAACGTTAAGCGACTGCTCGAGTAAATGAAGGTCCTTACTTCAGTTTCCGTACTCGCTGAACCCAGGAGCCGAAGCGCGTCTGCTGCGAGCACAGCGCCGATCTGTCACCGCACCGTGCCCCTCCGCTGGTTTAAACCTGTTTTCAGACCTCGCTTGTTTTGGAAAGCAGAACCAGATGATGCGAGCGATTTCACAACCTGAGAGGCTCGATGGAGGAGGCGGTGCTATTCATAGGCGTGAGGTTACAGCTGGGGCCTTGGGGGCTTTAACCACTGAAATAGAAATACACTGGCCAACCACAGTACAGTCTATGCTAGCGAGGAAAGAATTAGTGCTGCCATCTTGGTAGGTGCTACGCAACGTTCTTAGTTAGTGTGGCAGCAGGCCATGGACTTTATGAGGAGCAAAACCTAAACTCAGCCAAGAAGCTGATGTTTTACCATTAATTCTTATAATTATTAGAACCTGAGCATCAAATAAAGTGGTATTATGTTTCTGTTATTGTTTTAAAAAATACTAGTTTAATACACTGTAAATTAAACCAGGGGTTGATGCTCTCTTTAGAAGAGATTCCTATAATTACTGTAGAGCAGGTACTGAGGGTCGGCACATATAAGCTAACTGAAAATATATCAATATTAGTGACATTTTATTAACTAATATCCATTAGTCTATTAACCTGTTTAACCTATAGGTAAGATATGAGCTAAATAATTAGTGTATAGGTGAGACGAAAACTCAATTATCCATGTCTACATACTGAAGTGCACGTTATATAATGCCTAAATATTTCCAGAATTATGAGGGGAAAGAGTACTTTAAATAAGTTTTAGTTGTTAGTTTAGGTGTATTTAACTGCAGACACTGCTGCAAAGCTCTGTTTAGACTAAATAGACATGTAAAGTCTTAATTACTTAAAGTGCCGGTGTGTACCAGTCTAACTAGAGTGATTCCAGCGCTTGGTTATCACAGTATGAGTGGTGCAGTAGGGCTTGTTCGGAGGCTCATTACAGCAAACTGTTTTCACAATATGAATGATATATATTTATTCAAGTAAAACAGGGTGACACCTCCACCCTGTTTCTTTGTGTTTTTGGACCTTTGACACAGGACAGCATGCACAACAACGTGTGGCTTTGACATGTAATCAGTTCAGGGTTATGGGAGTAGCACCTAACAAGATGGCGGCCACAGATTTCACCCCTACCACCGTCCGTGTTTCTGATTCAGTGGCTCTCAACAAAGCACATATTTTGATGGCTCTGTCCTCAGGTACCAGCCGGACGGAGTCCATACCTCGGGTAAAGCCGAGAGAGACGTTCTGTCGTCCGAGGAGTCGGAACTGACCGAGTCAGAGTCCCACCTCAACATGCTGAAAGGTGGCAGCTCCACCCTGCAGGCCGCCCTGCACCCGCCTGTCTCACCTTCTGAGCAATCGTCCAGCGTGGTCAACATGTCCATCGGTCTGCTAGGTACGAACACTGGCTCTCACTAAGAATATCTTCATTTCCTGACTGACTCCAGACTTTAACGTGCACATGTGTGTGTGTGTGTGTGTGTGTGTGCTCTCCAATCACAGTGCTGATTGTGTGTGTCGTCAGCTACCTCACCACGTACCACCTCGAGTCCATCTCCAGTTTGGAAGTGTGGATCTTGGCCTTGCTGTCTGTGTGTTTCATCGTCTTCAGTGGCTGTGTGCTCATGGTGTGCCGGCAGCCTCAGACCACCAAGAAGGTCTCCTTCATGGTGAGTGGAGCTCAGAGGAAGTCCAGCAGCATGGAGTCAGATGTTCAGTAATATGGCAAGCAGTTTGGGTATTTATTTGATATCCATAATATAAGGAGTCATTTTTGCTCACCATTTATTCATAATTATAGTTAAATATAATTGTATGATTATAATTCCAATCATATTTATGTTCACTTGACTGCTAGAGCAACAAAATTAACTAGTAACACCAACAAGCTTCAGCTACTGAACTGGCATTACCAGTGAACTAGTAAATCCAGATTTAGTTTTACTAATTCGGTGTTACTAGTTCCCTAATCAACACTATAGGCACACAAGTCAACATTTTGTAGGCTCACTAATTAACTAGAAACGCCAAATAAGCTTTAACTAGTCAACTTGAGGTCATTTTGTATATTAATAGTTAACTAGTAAAAACAAATTTTATCACGTTTTGGGCTTTTCTAGTTAACTAAGAAACATTATAAGCCCATTAGCCAACTAGTTATTTTTAGGCACACTAGTTAACTAGTACCAACAAAAACACATAAATTAGTCGACTAGTGAGCATTTTATTGCTTACCAGTGGACTAGTTAATTTTTGGGTTGTGCCAGTTGACTAATGCACACATTTGACAGCCACTAGTCAACTAGTGGCATAATTTGTGTTAACTAGTTAACACTGAAGAGTTTTTGATCCTTACTAGTTAACTTGTAGGACACAGTTGTTGACTAGTTTGGTCCAGTCGTTCATTAGTGCATTAAAAAGCCAACTAGTTGACTTTTGGACTACTAGTGTGGCAAAATGGCTGACTAGTATAACTTCTGCTCCAACTAGTTGACAAAAACTGTTACCAGTAAGAAAGTTTGCTGACCTAATGTGACCAAACGTACAACTCGAGCAGTGCAGTCGTGGGCATAAATGAGGACGATTTTAAGGATGTTGAATAAATACACAAACTGCCTGCCGTACCTTTAGCACATTCAAACTAATGGCTCGTGTGGTTTTTGTCCTCACAGGTGCCCCTGCTGCCTTATCTGCCCATTCTGAGTATATTTGTTAATATTTACCTCATGGTCCAGCTGAGTGGAGACACCTGGATACGTTTCTCTGTGTGGATGGCTGTCGGTGAGTTTCTGCTCAGCCCAAACCACACAATCCTGTACGATGAATCTGCACATCTTAGCCTCGCTTAGCATAAAGGAAGACGCAGTGATTGGCAGATTTCTTGTAATTTTACAGTTAAAAAAAATGATATCACAAATGTGTTTGCCTGTCCAGTGGTTCATGAGATATTTTGCTAATGGTACATTAGCAAAATATCTCATGAACCACTGGACAGATTTTAACGAAACTTTCATGAAGTAATCACTGGGTGTACATTTACAGCTGATTAGCTTTTGGAGTCAAACCAATTCAAGATGGCCGCCAAAGCAAACTGACTTTAGCAGACAACTACTCTTTAAGTCAGCCAAGTTTACAGATATTGAGCTAAATGTTGATGAGGTATGGCTGAGAATGCACATAAACTTTTTTTTTTTTTTAATTTTTTACAAGATTTGTCAAAAATGACTAACTCGATCTCCAAAAAGAAATCCTGAATTTTGACTTTTTATTCCCCAGAATTCTGACTTTAAACTCAGAAAAAAAGTCAGAATTGTGGGATTTTTTGGCTTTAATTCTCTTCCATTCTTCAGATATATGCAACTTTCCTAACTTTATCATCTCTACCCTAAATTTGTCCAAATGTCTCGTTGGCATCAAATTCAAAATATGTGTGTGCCACATTGTGCACAAACAACATATTGAGATTTTAAAACTAAATTCATGTAATTTTCTCTTTTTAATCTTTAAATCAGTACATTATTATATTAGCACTTTGCATGGAAGACAGGTTACATTTGCCGTGAAGATGTCTGACCTTGCCCTGACGCTTTCTCTGTGAAGGTTTCCTGATCTACTTCGGTTACGGCATGTGGCACAGCGAGGAGCGCCAGCGCCACCTCGAGGCGAAGCAGAACAACAGCGGCGCCGCTCAGGAGAACAAGAAGAGCAGCCGGGAGACGCAGGCCGACGTTAACGCCGCAGACAAGGAGCAGGAGAGCTTCATCAGCCCTGACAAGACCAGCCAGTGTTAAAACGTTTACTAATCCAGACTCTGAGAGGCGACAGGTGCAGCCTGATGCACCTGTCGCCTCCTCCTCCTCTTCCTCGTTGCACCTTCAGTGTGCAAAGACAGCGTCAGTATTCTGCATCAGCAGCAACATGATAAGGAGCTGCTGCAGCTCCGGCTCTGCTCCATCATGCTTTTTATTACAGACAGCGTGGGAGGAAGTACAGACCAGACAGGTATCCCTCTGCAGAGGGACGTTCATTTTCATTTCAAACTCAAGGAGAGGCAGCATCAGCATCAGCAGCATCAGCAGCAGCAGCATCGGCATTATTACACTTCATGGACCGAAGACTTTCAGTGCATTGGTCTTATCTGTTCACATGCAGGTTCACACAACAGGACCTGAAAGATGACAGTGTGTTTCCTACAAACAGATATATTTACGGAACTGTTCTGTGACACGTTGATTCATACTAAAGCGGTTATATCTGCATGAAGCAGGGGCGTAGCTACGAGGAGGGATGGCTGAGCCCAGGCCCCCCCCCACGCACTTTACGACAAGATCCGTCCAATTAAACATACAACTTTCTTTTTTCCTCGTAAGATTTTAATTAAGAGATGAATATAATAAAGGAAAAGCTACCAATTCAATTAAGTAACTCCTAAATAAATTAAATGATACTTGGCTGTGTCCGATTTTAGTCCTTGTCTGTGGGGCAGACATTTCGAGCTTTTTAAAAATTAGTTCAGCTGTGATGTTTTAGGTGTGTCTGAAGTTGTCCCAGTGGTGTCCTGCAATAGTGTTCGGGCCACTCAGAAGAAAAAAAACAATGAAAAGGAAAATCAATTCCAATTTAGAGAAAAAAAGTCAAAATAACAATAACATGTAACATCTCCTCCTGTAGTAGTCAGTGAATTCTCTCTGGTGTTGTTAAGCACAGGTTTACTCTTTTTTTTATTATTATTGCTGCTTTAATGTTTGTGTTGACAACAAACTGTTACAACCAGAATAAGGAGATTATTTGCTACAGAAATCTTGTTAAAAAAACAACTATATGTGGTCTCTTTCTCTCCACACTTCCACGTTTTCCTGCCTGTTTGATATAAAAAAAGTTTTATTTTTGTTTTGTTTTTAACCAAACTGCTCACACCTGAAAAGAGACACTGCAGTTTCTTTCCACATTTTTATTGTTGTTGTGTTGAAGTATAAACTTGCTTCAGAATGAATTGAAAATGTATTTTTTTGGGGGGAGGGGGGAATGTGGGTGATAATAATAATTTAGTTCTTTTTTTTTAAATTTCCTTTTCTTCCTTTTAGGGGCATCTTGTGTTGTGTTTTTTTTTTTTTTTTAAAGTGAGGTTTAGGTTTCAATAAAACATATGTGACGTGTCTGTATTTTACACCATCTGATCTAATGTAGAGAAATTATTTGTTTTTTTTTTGTTAAAATAACTGTGGAACAACCTGAACGTCTACATCTACAATGTGTAGAGTCTTCCAGCGAGGGTACAGCAGAAAGTACACACTTTCACGTTGTACGACGGTGACACCAGCTGCACCAAGAGGAACTAATAAAACCTGTTCTCTTCTTTTCGATGCTTTGTTTTAATGAGCTCCACCTGCCTGTTTAGGTGTGAATTAGGATATTTTCAGAGCTTTGAGCAAATCTTCACTCAAACCAAACAAGCAAAAGTCACCCTAGTTTTAATGTCGAAAACAGTCAAAACTTTTTTGTCCTATTGTATAGAAAATTTATTAAATTTTTAGGGACTCCATCATTTCTCAACATAAGATGATTTTAGTCTAAAGCTGCAGAATGAAACCATACCTGCCAGGTGATTCACAGTCAAAATTCATCTCAGAAATCTCTTTTCAGTCTTTTGTTTTCGTAGCAATAAAACTGTGTTCAGTGGACTTTTCGTGCTGTCTGAGGCGGCCTGGTTGCTTCAGACTCCTGCAGGTTTGCTCACTTGAACCCAGAAACAAAAAGGAGCTGCTTGATATGGACCCGTCTTAACAGCAGATTATTTAAAGTAATCTTTATCACCATAATCTACCAATCTGGTTAGAATTCAGTTAAGATTTTGGCCAAGAAAATAAAAAAATAAATGAGCAGATAAACAATGGTTGCTGCTTCAGCCCAGGTAGCTTAGCTGGCACTAATGTTTGTGTTTTAGCAGCGGGTGATAAAGTCATTGCCTGTGTGTGTGTGTTCTGTTAGCAAAATATCTCCTGAACTACTGGACAAACTTTAATGAAACTCATTGAATGCTGAACTGAAGCTGGTTAACTATTTGAATCAACCCAATTCAAGACAACTAATCGACCTCAACCAACACAAAGACGTCTTTCACTCAGGCAGTTTTACAAATGTTGAGCTAAAGTTTGCTGCGGCAGTAGCTGAGGCTCATTCTCAACACATACTGTGAGCACTAACAGACTGCACAGCGTCTTAGTTTAAAACTTCAGCATGCAAGAAATGCTCAGGCCTTTAAATTATTAATCACTACTGTGTGATTAGGACACCCTCTGAACGCTTTTTGTCTCGTCTGAAAAACAAAGAATGTCCAAAAATGCATACCATGACATCCTAGCTGCTGCATCCATTGTTTGATTAACAGTCCATAGTTTTAAAACCAGTCCCTGGAAAACATTGTTAAAAGTTGGAAGCACAATTTTTCGAAGAGAACGAGCTTCACCCTCATGTCCAGCAGAGGGCTTCTGACCACAAGTTCCTGCTCCTCAGGCCTGACAAGAAGGAGGAAACAGAACAGAAGTTTTTTTTTTTTTCCCCCTCTTCTATTTTTGTTCCAGTCTGTGATGAGGATGGAGCTGGAAATCTAAACGACCATCTGGAGCCTGCGCAGGTCCAGCAAAGTCTTTGTTTTTCTCAGAGCCTCTTACCAAACCCCCGCCGCCTTCTGACCATGAAGCTCTGGATCGTGCTTTTTCTGGTACTGCTCTGCATGGAGCTCCAAAACGGTGAGTGACGTCCTCATTCCTCATCTGTTGAGTAGATTTGTGAACAAAGCAACAAAAACAGTTACTGGCATCAAGGAGACTAGAAGTACAATCTGGAAGAAAAAGGTGGATTTGATCATGTGGAGCTCTGTAAACTCTGGCAGGAGAGGATCCAAAGTCTGTGTGTGTGTGTGTGTGTGTGTGTGTGTGTGTGTGTGTGTGTGTGTGAAAATAGAGCTCCATTCACCCTGAACATTGTGCACATTATTTCATCCTTGCTCTGAAATATGCAGCTTCTGATTTGCTGTATTTGCATTTTATACATGTGAGACAATGAATCTTAAACAGGGGGTAAACAGAGTAAGTTTTTCCTGCAGAAGTACTTAGCAGATGTGAAAGAATGCAACAGCTGTTTCCAGTTATGAGCCTTTTTACTGCTGACCTATCCTCTCTGTTCAGTTTTATTTTTCCCTAAAGGCGAGCAGAATAAACAGAGAATAAGTTTGTATTCTGGGCCCACCGAGGTAAAAGCAGCAGCAGACAAAAAGCTGCGTATTGGAGTTTTTCTGTCAGGATTTCAGCCTTCCTGTCGTCACAGCTGGCCGACTTCCTCTCCTCCCTCCTCTGTGCCTCTGCAGGTGCCTGCCAAATGCTCAAGAGGAAAAAAGACGCAGGCGACAGCCGAAACCGCCCAGGTGGGAAACGGGTGAGGATTCGCCTCCCCAATCTGAACGGCAAAAAAGTCAAAAGCCAGTCCCTGCTGACACAGGTGCTGGATAAGGGCCGCTTCCTGCGCCTGGGCGAGAGCACGACCCTGACTCCTGGGAGGAACATGGAGCTGCGCTGCAAAGGAAGCAACATCGGATGGTCCTACCCGACCTACCTGGACACCTTCAACGACTCGCGCCTCAGGTGCTGCCGGGAGACATCTGCGGTTTCACACAGAGGGGTGGGGGTGGATTGTCCTGAATCGTCATCTTTGCTTTTTTGGCTTGCAGCATCAGACAAAGTGACAAGTACAGTCAACTGGTCCTGACTTCGCCCTCAGCTGCGGACACCGGACCCTACAGCTGCTGGGTCATAGTGTGCGACGGAGCAGAGTGTCAGAGGGACCAGGATCGCACCTACCTCTCATACATCTACTTCCCAGGTGATTCTCAGGGTCTATTTATAAACTGAATTACAGCAGGTTGTAAAAATATCCTTCTTTCAGCGGTTCCCTTATCGGGGTCACCAAAGTGAGTCCTCCTCCATCTAACTCTGTCTTCTGTGTCCTCTGTCCTCACTCCAACTCCCTCCATGTCCTCTTTAACTGCATCCATATGTCTCCTCTTTTTCTTTTTCCTGGCAGCTGCATCTCTAACATCCTTCTACCAATATACCCACTGTCCCTCCTCTGCACATGTCCAAACCATCTCAGTCTGTCCTCTCTAACTTTATCTCCCAGTCCTTCAACCTCTGATGACCTCATTCCTAATCCTGTCCATCCTCGTCCCTCCCAAGGAGAACCTCAACATCTTCAGCTCTGCCACTTCCTGTTCTGTCTCCTGTCTTTTTGTCCGTCCCACTGTCTCCAAATGATACAACACAGCTGCTCTCACCACTGTCTGTAAACCTTCCCTTTGACCTTTGACCTTTTCTGCCACCCTTTTGTCACAAATCACTACTGAAACTTTTCTCCATCCTACCTGGACTCTCTTCTTCACCTCTTTACCACACTCCCTGTTTTCCTGGACAGTCGACCCCAAGTTCTTGAAGTCCCGCCCCTTTGTGACCTCTGCTCCTTGTAGCCTCACTGCTCCACCTGCCTCCCTCTCATTCACACACAGGTACACAGGCTCCGTCAGATATTCAGGGTTTAGGATCTTTCTAAAACACAAAACAACGACCCTGATCCGTTTTTTTGTCCAACTTTGTTTCTGACCTGTGTGGACAGTTCCTTGATCTTCATGCAGTCTCTTATTTAGAGGTAGCTCTCCCTACTTAGCAAACAGGGTCAACAACAGTGCAACATCTCTGTCAGAACTGGCATATATACACTGAAATTATTTGACTCTTAGATCGTCTACAGGTGGATCTCTTAATGGCTGTGGTTTCAAAACAAAAGGGGCGAATCCCTTTGCCACCCACTCTAGGAGCTTATCGTGTGTTAATGAAGGTTTTATGAGACAACATAAGGTTGTGAGTGTATTTATTTCTTCACCAATCATTGTCACAATGTCAGTGGATCAGATAACCAGAAAAAACACCCAAGAATGCTGCCCTGGTTTATGTTTAGCAGCAGCAAGAACTGCAACTTAAATTATGGTGCAGATAGAAGGATAGTCAAAACAGAGTATAATATTGTTTACTGGGTCAAGTAATAATGCTTTAACAGGTGAGAAAAGAAGGAGTCATAAGGACACAGAGGAATGGAGAGCAAACAGTTTGATGCTATGAGATTCTTGAAGTCTTGAACAGATGTTGTATTGCTTTGCATTGGTACGGTGCACTGAAGTGTATGTTTACAACAGGCAGAAGAGTGCTGTGGCTCCTTTAACAATGCACAGAGAGAGAAAGTGCACGGAGTGAGCCTGGGTCAAAATGCTCGGCATGGAAACTGTGGCACATGACTGAGACGGAGGACATTAGTGGTACAAGGCTGGACCTCTCGCAGTAAATGAAACAAATCAGCATCATTAACAGAAACTAAGACAGCAGAGAAGGTGTTATCTAAACACTAAGAAAAGACTGTTCAAAGATGAGTGGACAGAGAAATATGCATTTATTTTGTCCTCACCGTTTTTGGATCCATACATTAATGCTGAAAATGCAGATTCACACTAAATGTAGTAAAAAGCTCATGACATCTGCTTGACAAATGAACATATTTTGTCCCAAAGTTTAGGCAGCTCAGAGGGTCTACTGTAGGTGGCAGCATTAAGAATGGAGCGATTGTGTTATCAAGCAGTTGCCAGAGCTGCTGACGTACAGTGAAAATAGTGAGGTCAGCAGTCAGAAGATGCCTCATAGATACATTAGACAGCATCATCAGCATTTTATGGAGTTTAATAGGGGTCACACTGTGGGTTTGTATGAGGTTGAGCGCTCATAATGGAAATGACCCAACATGGGGGAGTACAGATGTTTCAGGGGCTGGATGTTAGAACTGATGGGTACATGAAGGCACCTGCTCACATCGTGAAAGATCTGGTGGCTTTAAACAGACCAAGTTAAAGTTAAAAAGGTTCTTCACTTCAGTTTTAAACCAAGGGAGGAGCGTCATGTTTTGTGCCAAGCATTACAGAACCTCATTCATTCTGTCAGCTGAAAAACACACAAACCGTTTAATGCCGCACATCTTTTTCTCAAAGCAGACAAGGAACATCTCTTCGTCCCATCGGCCATCCACTTTGAGATCGTATACCTGCGTCCAGACAGGCCCACGGTTGTCCCCTGCCGTGTGACTGAGCCCCATGCCAAGACGTCCCTGCACCGAGAGGTCCCTCCAGAGGAAATCACAGCAAATGTGACTCAGATGACCTATGACCCCACCAAGGGGTTCGTTCTGCAACGCTCCACCCCAGAGCTTCAGGGTGTCTTCTACTGCAAGGCTGTGTTCAAGGACACCCCCCAGATCTCCACCAAGTACCAGCTGTTGTATGTGGAGGGTGAGAACACAGCAGCTACACAAACACTTCAGTGAAGTACGGCTGCAGGAATCAGACCTCCTGCAGGAATACGCAGCAGGTTCCTGTGCCTGTACCTCTTACTGACTGAGAGAGCCAAGACCAACCATGAGAGGCGTCCCACAAGGGCGTGAATCAAGAGCTGGTTACTTTTGCTTCATCAGCTTCCAGGATAGGGGGTTGAACACAAACCTTTGCATTTTAAAACCTCAACAACAGCTGTTAAAATGTTTGTTTGTTTTCTCCCCCATCTCTTGCGGATAGTTCCCAGTGGGCCACCATTTGTGAGTCTGGGAGCTTTTCCAGAGACGGTGGGAGGTGGGGACAACGTCAACCTAACCTGCACCGTGCTGGGAGAACCGGAGGTGGACGTGAGCTTCACCTGGTCTTATCCTGGTCAGGTGAGAGAAATATTAGACCTAAAACTAGAACCTTCCTGAGCAAAATCTGAAGGGTGGCAATGCAACTACAGTCTTTTTCTTTTATAAAGCCCACGTGTTTTATGTAGGGGATAGGGCAAGTTAAAGTTAAAAAGGTTCTTCACTTCAGTTTTAAACAGATTTTAAGAGCTAAAAATAAAACTGAAGCCTATGAAAAGTTGGATGTCCACTTTCTGCACTCGGTGGGGGGATTTAAGAGAAAACCACAAGTCATAAAGCAGCGAGGGAAACAATGGGTGAAAGAAGACAAAAGTCCCTACATCATGAAGTAATGAGTAGTAGTAAGAAGAGTTTGTTTGCAAAAGATTTAAACTGTCTAAAATTTTCAAAAGTCGGAGAATGACACCTAAGGCGGCCGGTGTCGGTCTGACAGGTGGTGGTTCTTCTCCTGAAGGTTTGTGTTTCAGGTTCTCCTCTTCAGAACATTACCTCCACAGTCAGTCTCCAGACTCTGGGCTGTAATTTTCACCAGGAGCTGAACGAACCACATCCATCCAACCTTCTTGTCCTTCTTGAAGCTGAAGAAGGACTCAGCTGTTGGAGGTTTGAGTTGGTTTAAACAATTAATTACAACAAACTGAACCGTTTCACCCAAACACGGTCTGGATCTGATATTTCCTGCCTTGTTGGCGTTCCTGTGTTTGGCTCTCGATATCACAGGAAATTCAGAAGAGACCCAAGTAATATTTTTTGACATTTGATTATTAATTTTAAATTAGTGTACTTTGTTTAAAAAAAATGCTAAACTCTGAGAACAACCTTTTATGGCTTTCTTTAGATTCAGGTTAGCTTCACTTTATTTCCCCTTTAAAGCGTTTCCATTGGAAACTTACCAGATGGTTCGGGGGAACAAACCAGCTGGCGCACCAGGTTGTGGCTGCTCTGCAAAAGAAATTAATACACAAGGCAATGGAAAAAGCAGGTTTTCTTTCAGAGTCATCACACTGCTCTGGCATGTTTCTATAGTAGCGTAGGATGAACAAAGCAAACACTGCACCTGGAGAGGGCCTTTGCAGTTTACAGATGTGTGGATAATGGTTCGGGCCCTTGGCCTTTCACATATTTGATTCAGCACCACACTAAGAAATGGTAATGGTTAGGACAACTGATTCAGAAAGAGTTCGTACGTTGTGTAAACTGTAAATAAAAACAGAATGCAATGATTTCCAAACCTCGTGAACCCAAATTTTATTCACAGCGGAACAAGGTGAACACATCAAATGTTCAAACTAAGAATTTTTACCATTTTTAGAAGAAATTAAGGTAATTTTCAATCCGATGGCAGCAGCGCACCTCAGGGAACAGGGTCAACAAAAGGCTGTAAAAGCAAGCGGTACGAAGAAGCCAGATGTGAACACCAGAAACAGCATCTTCTCTGGGTCAAAGCTCATTTAAAATGGACTGAGATGAAGAGGAAAACTGTTCAAACTTAATCAAATTTTTAAATTCGTTTTGGAAACCACGGCTGCCATATAGTCTGTACTAAAGAGGAGAGGAACTATTCAGTCTGTTGTCATCGCACAGTTCTAAGCTTGGTATGGGGGTGCATTTTTCAGCAAGACGATACTAAACCACATCCTGCAGACATTCCAGCAGCAGGGCTTTGTAGTAGAACAGTCTGGGTGCTGAACTGACCTGTCTTCAGTCCTGACCTCTCACCATTTGATGCATCATGAAACTAGAAATCCAGCAAAGACCCGGGACTGTCGAACAGCTAGAATCCTCCGTCGGACAAGAGCGGGACAACATTCCCTCTAAAACTTCCAGCAGCTTGTTGTTAAAAGAAGAGAGGATGCTTCACAGAGGGAAACATGGACCTGGAGCAACTTTATTTTTACATTTGTTGCAGCCTTAAAATTCTAAATTACCCCCCCCCCCCCCAAAAAAAACTGTAAAATTCTTTAGTTTAAATATTTGATATTTTTATTATGTTCCACTATGTGAATGATTTGGAAATCATTGCATTCTGTTATTTACGTTTTACAGAACACCCCGACTTCTCTAGAACTGAAGTTGTTTTTTAATAGCAATCTGCAAATTATCTACAACATGCGAATAAACTGCCAGGATTTATTACCATATTTGATGACTTTTGCACCCGATCGTCACCAGCACGTTCCATAATGTTGGTAAATGTGTCGTTTGTTCGTCTTACTGTAGGATCAACGTCCTGTTCACATCCGGCCCTCCTGGAGGCTGGTTAACAGAGGGATGGGCTACACCACGAGGGTCTCCCAGAGCACCCTGACCGTGGAGGACATCGAGACCATCGACTTTGGGAGCTACGTCTGTAAAGCAAAGAACCAGCACGGAGAGACAATCGTGACACTGAGGCTAAACTCCACATAATCCCCAACAACAACAACATCGTGGCACGTCACGACGAAGTGTTCGACACGCCCAGCAGGAAATACACACGCAAAGATTGTAACGTTTTAAACTGCAACTTGTAAAAATAAGTAACTTTTTTTTTTAAATTTGATGTTCAAATTGAAAAATAAAATTGATGGTTCAGTTTTTCTGAAGAATAACTCTGGTCTCTTTAAATAGGGGACAAAAGGTCACAAATCAAACTGTCACAATAACCAAAGAATTAAGAAAAGCTATATACTGTGTGTGTGTGTGTGTGTATATATATATATATATATATATATATATATATATATATATATATATATATATATATATTTTAACATTTACAGGAAAAAGCTGCAAGTATCTCAAAACTGGTGCTTAAATATTAATTTGACATTGTTAAATAAAAAATTGAATAAGAAATCAGTGGTTTTGTTTAGATGGAGATGCTGGTGTCATGGTTTTGGTCCGTTGCCATGGCAGCAACAGGTTGCTCTAAACAGTTCTTTTAACTCAAACCAACCGTGCAGGTAGTCTTTACGCTATGATGCCGGAGAAGCAGCTGTCTGAGGTTTTTTTGTTTTTGCCTCTGTGGATGTGGTTCGAAGCCGAGCAGATGTCTTAATGTGCTCCGTATGTGGAATGTGATCTGCAGGAACAGGACTCCGTTTGGTTTAATAAAACACTGGATGCAGTTTTAGCTTTGAAGAGCTGCAGGTCAGGACTTTGAGACATTTTCTTTTGTTTAAAAACATTTAAAACAGTTTCAGCAGTAGCACGTCCTCACCTGAAGTAGAACCTGCTGAGTGGGAATATAACCTTTTAATTCACAGTGACTCGTTAGATGAACTTTACTGCTTTTTGACACATTTGTCAGATTATCCTAGCATCGGGTTTAATACAAGACTTTATTATTTGCATATTTCAAATGAGGGTCAACACATCAGTCATTTCATTTCCACACAGAGTGTCCAGACTTCAAATCTGCAGCGTCTTTGAGCAACAAGCAAAGCTGCTTCTTGTAAACTCGACCACAAACCCTGACTTTAAAGCTGCTTGGGGAAACGACCTCAAAGAGGCGACTCAAACACACGCCTCGGACTGGTCCCTTGGTCTAACAAAAGATGAAAACAGAAATATTACGGACCACAAATGATCATTGAGCTGGCGATCCAAATTAAAAATAAAAAATAAAAACAACAAAACCCCTTGAAATATGACAACTCTGTAAATTTTGAACATTGGTGTTGTGGGCAGGACATCGTAGGAAAGTGAAGACTTTAAAAACCATTACCACTGTGAACAAAAGGTGCAGAAATCCAAATGAAGCACTTACAGAACTGTTACACTTCACAATAAAAATACATCCTGAACTAAACTGAAGTCAGCCTTTCCATGGCTGTGGTCTGCAGACGCTCCCTGCAGGACACCTGTACACCAGCGCTTACTGTGTGTGAGCATGTTCTGAGCTTCTGACAACATCTAAACAAGAAAAAGGTGTTTCATTACATCAAAGTCCTGAGATTTCCTCCTCTCCGTCCGATCGTTCCTTCAGGGGTCAAAGGCAAACAACAAAGTGGATTTGTTTATGAAGTGCTTCTGTGCAACGGTTTTAGTCTGCAGCATCTTTGGACAGAAGGTGTCAGTTCACCCAGCCACGGGTGAAAACTAATGGGGAAATAATAACCATGGCTCTGCTTCCTGGGAGCGGGGGGGCCCGCCGTTATCTGGGCGAGACGGGGGGGCTAGAGAAGAAGGCCGAGCTGCGAGGGGGCTGGAGTTTGAAGGAAGGGGAGGTGGAGATCGGGGACACCTTCTGGGGGCTGCTGAGGTCTCCGTTATGGAGCTTCCAGAGCAGCTCCTCGTTCTCCATGGATAAGCGCTTGTTGACCTTGGACTCCTTCTGAAGGGACTCCTGCAGGACGGCCTGCTCCGTGGACAGCTGCCTGCAGGACACCAACACAGACACCTCAGAGCTCACAACCAAGTAAAAACTCTTCATGGTAGCATTTTCTGGTTTGCTTTATTTATGATCCACTGGACACTTTGTGGTCCAGCTTGCGTGTTTTAGATGAAATAAAAAGCCTAGAATTCCTTAAACGAGTGCATATCGCCCGCTGCATGCCGGAGTTTTTAACTAAAACCATCTGATGATGAAAACAGATGGCGTTTCAGCCGTTCACAAGATGTATTATGGGAGTATGTGTTGAGGAGGACTCTCAGCTACTACCACACCAAATTTTAGCTTCATCTGTAAAATTAGCTGAGTTATTGCCATTTGTGTTCCCAACAGTCAGTCGGCTGCAGCAGCCATCTTGAGTCCAAAAGGTTAATCAGTTATAGATGTTCATCCACTGATTACTGTCAGAGTTTCATTAAAATTCATTCAGGACTCTTTGAGACATTTTGCTAACAGATAAAATAAATTAAATAAAGACAAAGCCACAGACAGAGGAGTTATAATGGTCTAAGTATCCACAGATATGTGCAGAATATAAAAATAAAATGACTGGTATGAAAACGGTTTTGGTGGGCTTGTACCTCGACAGAGCGGCGTGCTTTTCCATGCGAGCTTTCAGGTCTTCGTTCTCCTGCTGGACCTTTATAAGGCTCTCCTCCAACTTCACATTTTTCTCCGTCTGTGAAAAAAAAACAAAAAAACCCAACAACAACAATATAACAGATTTTATGATTTGTGCGTTTTCTTTCTTAGTTCCAAGCGTCTGGTGCCGTTTTTTCCATCGTTAGTCCTCACCAGCTTGTTGACCTCCATCAGCTTCTTCTCCTGCTGGTGAAGCTGCTCGGTTTTGAGGTCCAGAACGACCTTCAGACTTTCCAGCTCCTGCTCCAAATACAGTGCGTGAGAGTCCTTCTGTACGTAGAAAAACATAAAAAAAATGGAGCAGCGAGATGTCTCAGAGTCTGTTAACACTTAAAGAGGTCTTGAAAAGAGCAGATTTTCCAACCGCAGCCTGATCAGGAGCCAACAGAGGGCGCCATCGAGCCCTAAGCAGCTCGGGAACAAACATCAGGACTCCTCTGGTGTTGATTTAATCATGCATGGATATAATACACAACAACGAGTTAAAGATAAAAGGGTGTTGTGAGCTAAAGTGAGGTATTTTAGTAGTGGAGAAATGTCCTCTCTGTTCTGCACCGCTCTAAAGAAAAAGCTCAAGATTTTAATCTCTTAACCACTTTAGAAGTGTAAAAAATGAGAAAATAAGAGGCAAGTCTTTAAGGATAAATGTGTTGATATTTTATCTTTTGAGCATTAGTGCTTCAGCTGTTTTCCACCTCGGATGCTTGAACTACACCCAAAACCTACGTGAGTATTTTCAGCCAGTTCTTTCCTTCTCCTCTCTTCTGCAGCCAGCTTGTCAGTCAGAGCGTTATTCTCCACCGTCAGCTCCTGAAGCTCCCTCTGCCAAAAAAAACAGAAGACGCTCGGTAAACTTCGGCACGCTGCTCCATCAAATTTCAAAGAGCTCCTGTCATTTCAAATGTTGAAAAAACAACAATAAAACGTACATAGAGAGCAGCCTCGGCATCTTTGGAGGTTTTGCTGAAACCTTCCAGCTCCTGAGCGTGGACTTTCCTGAGTTCTGAAAAAGGCGACAAGTTTCTGAAAATCACCCGAGTATTTAAGGTCGAGGGACATTTCTTGCCAAGAGTTACTGATAAAAACTAAATTGAAACTATTACACACTACATATATTATCTCATTCATTCATTCATTCATTGATCAGAAGTAGTTTGTTAAAGAAACCTGTAAAGTTAAAAGTTGGATCCAGGACTTCTCTCTCACCTTCCAAAGACATTTCGTGCTGCTGTTTAATGCGCTGCAGCTGCTCTTCATGGCTCATCTCTAGCTTCAGCTTCACGGTTTCATGACTGGCTTTCAGTTCTTCCATCTTAAAAACAAAGCGGTAACTGTGACGTCTTGCTTAAAGGAAACGCTCCTCATCTTGTCACACAATACCAACAAAAACACGCCATTCTCCGCTGGTGTCGGAGCTTTTAAACAGAAGCTCATTTTCTGGACCAACCTGCTGCTGCAGGAGAGCTCTGCACCTGTCGGCCTCCTCCTGGCAGGTGAGGTGAGCTTTGTCCCACTCGGCCTGGTAGGCGGCCTGCAGCCTGTGCTCCAGCTCAGCCAGCGCCTGCCGGTGCTGGTCCCACAGGCTCTGCGAGGCATCCTGCAGCGCGGCACGCAGCTCTTCCTTCTCCCTCTCCAGGCGCTCGGATGAGTGGACCGAGCACGCTGAAAACAAGAACACAAGGCAGCCCTTTACGCTGTGGGGGAACGGCGGCCGTTTGTAGCGTGATTGGTGACTCTGCGTAGCTGTGTGGATTTAAAAACAAAGGTCAGAGCAAATTGCATCAGTAACTGCTTGCGAAAGAAACTAACATCCACCGTTTAGCCAACAGTGTGACTTCAAGTCATCTCAAAAAGGAGAAAGAAAAAGTGACTCGTGGGAGGTGGCTTTAACTACAGCACAGTTAGTTTTATTTTGTCTCATTCTGTGTATAAATATGTTGAATTCTTTTAGTTACCACACATAAACCTAACATTTTTTAAAATCTTTCCTAAGTTTTCCAAATATCCATTATTAAATCTTCCTTCTTAGCTATGGGATTTTGTTCCGTACATGTTTCACTAAGTCCCAACCAAACAATTAATTTCTCATCACTCAGTGATAATCACCGCCGAAGGTCAAAAGGCAGTAATCACTTAAAGCGATAATGGGCCCAATTGTTTGACTGTAGCGTTAGCAAAATATCTCCTGAACCACCGCACAGATTTAAACTAAACTCTTAAAGTGATCACTGGATGTACACCTACAAGTTATTAACTTGTGGAGTCAAATGATTTCAAGATGGCCACCATGGCTTAGTGACCATAGAAAACACAAAGATGGCTCTAACTTAGTTTTACTGATATTGAGCTAAAATCTGGCGTGGTCGTAGCTGAGATTCATTTCCAACCTATACTTTGAGCGCCAACAGATCTTGTAGTACCTCACGATGAGATCAACCATGACGTCATTCACAAGGTTTGACCAAAATGGCTCCAACGTCACCCCTTCCCATCATAAGGTCTTAGCCTAAAACCTGAAACTCTGGGCAGCGAGTGATATGCATTCCTACAAGAAATGCTTGATCTCCTCAGTGGTGGGGGGGACACTAAGCAACTCTGAGACCCACCGCCAGGAGACACCAAGTCAACAACAATTACAATAATTACCGTTTCGAGACAAACAGCTGCCATCTGGAGATAAACCAGCTTTAAAAATTGAGTCCCAAACCCTGGCATGATAAGAAGCTACAGGTGCTGAGAGAATTATTTCTGTTCTTTAAAGAGTTTTAAATGCATTTTATTTATGTGTGCATTTTGTTTTTAATTAGTGCTCTCAGTGGACAAATAAAAAATTTACCAAAATCATAATTCAGCAACACGCCTGGAGTAAACTTGCCGCCTGTCACCATGCTGAGAACACTATCCCTACAGTAAAGCATGGTGGTGGCAGCATCATGCTGTGGGATTTGAGACTGGGACATGAAGGGACAAAACCTGCAGTGGTTAGATGTCCCAAGCTCATGGAAACAAACCTGAAGAGACTTCCTGCTGGTACAGCTGAAAAAGGTGGCTCTTCAAAGTATTGACTTTTGGAGGGTGAAGTTATCCACGCTTTTGTTTTTATCCCCTTATTTCTTGTTACACAAACAATATTCAGAATCTTTAAAGTCTATGCAGTGTAAAACAACAAAACAGAAAGCCAAGAGAATACTTTTGCAAATGACTGTATCCAGAATAGACGCCAATTTCAAATGGGTTGTATAAATCAGGCTTTAGTGTGTACAGCTTCTCCACAGAAACCAAGCGCTCTGTCACTATAAATCCTGCTTGTCTGAATAAATCATTTAAACATTTCAGTCAGCTCAGGAAAAAAAAGGAATAAATTAAAGTTAACTCAAAGTTATAAGAAGATGTGTTTTAAAAACATCTCTAACTGTTTTATTGAAAAAAAGGTAATGGAGGATATATTGGATCATCCTCTGGGCTATAGGCAGAGGTGTTTGAGGTGAGATAAGTGAAGCAGACACCTTCTGACAATAAAAACAGAAAAAAAAAAATGAAATAAGGGAAACCTCATGCCACCTCAGGATAAAAGTTCTATAAAACCAAAAACGTTGTCTCGTGACGTCAGTGTTGGTCTCTCAGCCTCCCGGAGGTAAAAAATGTGTTTGAGGCCAAATATAACCGGCTCTCAGAGTATAAGAGCAGTCATGTGGGAGTCCCGAGGCTGCGACAGGGGGAGGAGCTGAAACATGGCCGCTAAGATTAAAGCTAGCGTGTGGCCATGGATTTAAGCCTGATCGTATGTGCAGTGTGGCGGCTCCTGAACTGGAGCTGAAACACCGGGCGATGCTCCTGAGCAGGCAGTGTGACTTTCCACCAGTGTGTGTGTGTGTGTGGGGGGGGGGGGGTCACCTCAGGACTGAGGTCAGAGGTCACACCGCATGGACCAACGCCACTAGAATCAACACGGGTAACTGGGAAACCCACACATGACAAACCAGCATCTGATTTACAGCAGCTGGAGGAAAAAAGGACACTAATTGAACTTGGTAGGTAAAAGCTCATTTACAATCTGACTTATTTAACAGAGGAGGGGGAAAAAAATATATATATATGAAAATAAAATGACTGTAATATTGTAACGAGCACAGAAAGGCACTGAATGGGGAGTGAGAGGAGGATTCTTACCCAGCTCTCCCTGAAGGTTGACCAGCTCCTGGGAGAGCTCCCTGCACGTCCGGGTGGCTTCATCACGCTGCGAAGACAAACACTGTTCGGTTCATATTCCTGGAGCAGCTGCGGGGATTTATTAAAAGCACTACAAGCTTACAGAGACACACAGGCTTGGATTTAACTGTTCAATGAGAACAAGTCTTAGAGGAGCGAGTCATTAGGGACTGATCGTGGGAGAAGTAAGACAAGTTCACTTGTTTTCAGTTTGACATATTCTCTCTGTCAGCACTACTTCCTTCTCTTTTCTGAGTCAGTTTTGCAGTTGCAGGTTGTGCTGCAGTGCCTCTGATAAACTTACTGGAGCAGCCTGAAGAGTATCAGTCATCTAAACCCCCCTCTTCCTCCTACTGGCTTGGTTTAAATCTGCAACCTGAAGCTCTCCACATGACATTACACAGCCGGCATGATTCAATTAGACAGACAACATGAGAAAAAACAGGCAAACAAGACGAGCCGAACATCATGTCAGTGATCAGTCCCAGCCCATGCTGCCGTTCTCCAGATCTGCGTCTGTTCCTCCCTGCAGAGCAGAACAGTGTCGAAGGCAGTTACCCTGTCTGCAGCGCAGCGAACACTAAAGCAAGCCCTGCTGCCAGAACAGCCCATGGTCCAGCCTCGAGTCGCTACGGAGACCCGGACAGACGGAGGTCCAGGAGAGCATACCACCTCCGCACACACACACACACTTCCTCCCAGACTGCTCCGGCTACATCCGAGGCAGGACTGAAAAAGCCGCTTCACTGGTCTGATGATGAGTGGCTGCAGAGTGCATTACCGTATTACATCAAACAAAACAAAAAAAAAAAAACAAGGAGGGGCAGGCTGCAGACCGCCTCCACACAAGAGGAGCCACTTTAAGACTGCACTAAAAGCAGCCCGTGTGAAGCAGACGAGCTGGACTGAAGTGGCTGACATCAGGCTGAAGGGAAACGACTTGTTCTCTGACATCCCCCCCTCTCTATGCAGCCCGCTGAGGAGCTACAGCCTCTCCATTACACGATGATATAATTCTGTGACGGATCAGTTTACCATCTTCTCTGTGAGCAAGTCCATTTACAGTAAATGAAGAACCAATGGACGAAAAAACAAATAAAAACAAACGTTGCATCGCTTAAAATGAATCAGTCAATTGTTCTATTATTATTGAAAGCAAGTTCATTTCTTCCGTAACTTTATAAAAAGGTGGTCTGAATTTATTCCCCTCCTAATTCAAGCACAACTAACATTGCTATAAACACAACAAGTAAAAATGCTTTATTTTAAGAGTGTAAATTCGTCTTTACATTTTGTAGTCGTTTTATTGGATTGGAGCTTTAAGTAAAAGTGGAAGGCCTGAAGAAATGTCCCCAGTGTGTATCAATACCAAGAGGATATTCGAGGTATAGAGTAACATGAAGGAGGCTGATAACGATCATTGCTGCAGGTCACTTTCTTGGGAATGGCAAGTTAACAAAATTAAATAAAAAAAAAGATTACATTAGAAATGTCATGGAGGTAAACTTTGTGTCGCCAAAACATTTTAGCTCATGAAATTATTCAGATTTTCTGGACTAACATCAAGACAGTTTGTAGTTCAACTATTTTAAATGTGTGTTCTTTAGTTGTTTACGGTTAGAAATGAAAGATTTCATTACCCGTTTGCACAAAACCTTTTTAAGTGAGGCTGCAGCGTGGAGTGGTTTTCGAGGAGGTACGGTAAACCGGCTCCAGCGCCGCCCAAACAGAAGATAAGCGGCCGCCTCTGCTCAGCGTCTGGCTGCAGCTCATCGCCATATGAAGGCAACAGCTGGGACATTCTCACACTCTGATGACAAGGCTGCGTGACGAGTGGCCACCAGATTCCATTCTGCTTGGACAGAGACACGCTGCTGGCAGCTTTGGATGATAAATCTGGCTCATGCGATGCTCGTGTACGACAGTTAACGCCATTTTACCTGTTTATTACATAAACAGGCCTTTATTTTTTTACCTCTTAAAGCTGAGTCATCGGGAGGGAGGAGGCGGAACAGCTGCTTTTCTGCCAGAGGAGCAATTGTTTTCAATAGTTGGTAAAGCTTTTGGTTTCACAACCCTGCTTCCCTAACAGACGGATATAAATCAAATGTCTCTGCTTTAAAACCCCCAGCTGCCCCATCGCATGGGTCAGTCTGATCATTAAACTCTCTGCTCTGAATTATATTCATATATCCAACGTTGTGATGGCAGAGACAGAATAAGAGGCTTCACAGGGCTTTCTTTGTGTCTGTCAAAATAATGACAGGCTTGGGCATAGTGTGTATTCTTAGCGGTCATTTAAATTCACGCTTTCTTTCCCTAAAGATATCCAAATTTACTGTGCAGAAAAGTGTGGCCTGAAGGGGAAATCTGAACAGAGCAGCTGTAATGTTGTGTGTGAGAGCAGATGAAGGACGGAGGGTTGGAAAACAATACAACTAAAACAAGAACAAATCATTTATCTAAATAGAGCAGAATTCATTCAACCAAGCTGAACTTCTGCAGGCTGAACTGATCACAAAATGAGCCTACAGCAGTTTACTCACTATTATAATAAAAATGTACTTTTATACCAAAAGAACTGCAGAACTAATAGTAGAAACTCCTCCAAAGATTGAAGCTTCGTGGCTTTAAGCTGGGTTGATGTGAAAAGTGTCCCAACTGCGGCCGTCCAGATATGAGGTGCTGCAAGAGATTCCTCTGGTGGAAAAGTATGACGAAAAGGCAGCGGCAAAACAAAACGGGACATGTGGGCCAAAGGAAATGAGACACAGAGGTGACTCTTCTGCAGCGAACAGAAGCTCTGTTTTCTCTGCTGCAGAAAGAAACTTTACAACAAAACGCTTGTTGAAGAACCTGGCAGCAACGAAAGCTACAGCAGGGATGGAAACATGTTTCGGCTGTGTTTTATAGCTTCAAAACAATTACAATTAAACCTGGGATACGCAAGAATGTCGGAGTATTTCCTCATTTTAAACTAAATGTTGTGACGTCAACACGTAGTTGGTTTCTCAAAACACTGAAGTTACCCAGCAAAGGATTGTTAATGGACATGTTCAACAATCGTCCGTTTATGAATCTGATCAGAACGTGACGGAAATCTGAGCTCATTCTTTAAATCTGCGTTCTGAGATAAAGACAAGAACCAGCACTTCATAATTCTGATGTCACGTCAGCTAAACAACAGCACAAAAATCAGAGGAGCAGAGAGTTTTTAGGCCTATTTTTGGATTAAAAATATCCTCCTCAAACTGAAAACAAAATAATTAAAAGCCCAAAAAACACCTGAACAACTTACTTAAACTCAAGAACAGAGGAGCAACAAATAAACTTGACAATATCAGATATTGGTAGTAATTAAACTGAAAAGATGCAGTTTAGCTGCAGCACACACACACACACACACACCCACAGAGCAACTTTTAAATGATATTTTGACAGTTGACTCAATAAACTGATGTCTTAAATGTGTTTAACGGGGGATTACTGAGTCGTTTGGGATTAGAAGAATTGACTCCAAAAGCTCAGCAACAATCAAACAAACAGACCTGGAAACAACACAGAGTTTGTTTCTGACCCCGAGCCGCTGCAGTTGTTCAGAGAGCAGCAGCGGGGATGTTTGGAGTTGGACAAAGTCCAAGTTTGTCTCTACGCCCTCTGATACCCTTACACTTAACCCCCAACAGTTGCTGGAAATAGAAATGCCGTCGAGCTTCTGTTTTTAATCAACATCCAGGATTTGCTGGTTAAATTTCAAGGCAAACTGACTCTTAAAAATCAGGATTATGTTCTTGTAAAGTGAGATCTGAGCTTCTAATCGCACAGCCAACTAAACAGCATCTCTATGTGCTGGTGTGGTTTGACTACATATAAATGAGGCATTATGGATGCAATTAAAACGAAAATCTGCCTCAATTTACATAAATAACTGTAAAACATGTCCGATTCTTAAAGCTCAGCACTGTTTGTGTCAAATATTTACTGTCCTCTGCAGGATAATCATCTCCACGCAAATAGTGGGTGCAAATGATGTGCCAAGGAAAAGCAAAAAAGATGAGCGGCACTATCTTAGTCACACATCTTGATTTTTTGCCACAGTCAAATTTTACCTTTATTACAGTTCCTCAATATTACTGCAGCATACTGGAATAAAGAAGCTGAAACATAATACTAACTGTTCTTTTTCCAATCATCAGATTATTAAACAAAAATCTCAGACTGTTTAAAAATAATGACAACATTGTCAAAATGGATATTTTCTCACCTCGGCCAACACTTGCTGTAAGACGATGACGGTGGCTTGAAATCTACGGTGACTCTCCGTCAGGAGCTGTTGAAGCTGTTGGACGCTCTGGGCTTTCCTCCCGTCCTGCGGGACGCCTGCCTGTCCCGCAGGACGGGGTCCGGAGCTCTGGGTTGGTTGCCATTGAGGCTTCTGTTGGCAGGAACCGGCCTTGGACTTGTTCTTGTCCACTGCAAAAGAACACGGGTTGAGTGTTGGGACAACACTGATCATCAGCAGAACCTCGGCACCACCCAACCTGTCAGGTTCCCCTCTGAAACGTCCGAGCCCCGGATTACTGCGCTCCAAAAAACATCTAATCTGATGATTCCCAGAACTGCTCCTTGAATGCATTCAGTTTTTCCCCACATATCCTACTTTAATCCACACCTCAGCAGGCACCGCTCACTGAGGACCGCTTATTTTAGCAGGGCGCCTTGATTTACATCTGCTTTATAAATAGTGACATACGATAGGGGCCATCGGTCCTGATGGTGAAGAGCACATTGTTCACTCCTTTACAACAAAGACAACAGAGGAGCACTTACAGCTCAAAGCCCATTTAAAACCCACAGAGTGTAGAGGGGACAGGAGGGGGAATATTACAAGTTTACGTGGTTTTCTGAAAATAATAATTTACTTAAAATGGCAATAAAATTAACATTTAGATCTGCCTCCTTGTTTCTGTCACAAACGTCAACAAAGAGAAGAAAAAAGCTGTATTGTTAGTTGTACCTTTCATGACTTCCTTCATATAAACTCTGCATACAGCCACAGCTCATGGAGGATTTGTGATCATGTCCTTTATGTAGCATAAAAACCTGGGCAAGGATTCAAGTGAGTTTAAATACACATGACAAGGTATCATCTGAGGATAGCAATAGCACGAGACTGTCAAATATCATCATCATCGACAGTCTACGTTTACTCTGGTGCTTTTCATATCAGAACCTTCTGCAGACGGACGGGAAGAGGCAAGAAGGCAAACATGAGGAAGTCTGTTTCAAAGTTTCAGCATGGTGAGGAATAAAGACAGGCAGGACAGACTGAATTTAGGAGTGTAAAAGAAAATTAAAACATTTATGTCAGTAGTTATGAAATCCCACTAGGTGTGATCCAAATGTGCGAAACTTTAAAATCAATATTTGAAGACTAAAAGAAAATGCGGTGCATATTTTGATTTTTTTACGTGGAGGAATATAAAAGCAGCAGAATTGTCAAACAGTTTAAAAGTCTACCAGTTTTATTCCAGGAGGATGAGAAAACCTAAAGTCTGTAAATGGATCGCAGCGAAAACAATGATCTGGGATTTAATCCTAAAACGATTTTTTGAAGGCAAAGAAAAGAAAATATCTACTTTGGTGAGTCGTTTCTACCATAAACAACATGTTGAAACGTCTGTTAGGTGCACGAGTGAAGATCCCTGTGAGAAATTTGAAAAAAAAAAAAAAAAAGAGGCACCAATTACCTGTCTGTCTGTTCAGCACAGATTTAGGTAATGAATCTGTGATCTGCAGCAAATATCATCCATATATCAACACACTGCCAAGAATCGATTCATGAAAGATTCAGCACAGTCGTAGCAAAACCCAGCGGTGCTTAAACACACATCTGATGGTTTCCACAACTTGAAAATTGTTTTACAGACATAAAAAAATGTAACCCTGAAAATACACCAACTGTGAAGTCATGTATTACGTTTAATTTGTTTTATACGGGTAAAATTCATGCATCGTGTTTTTAAAACCTAAAACTCTTCCAGATTCAAACAAGTTAATGTAGAACGTTTTTTAAATTTTATTTTAAACTTGTAACGCCCTCTGCTGGTTGTGCAAAGAGCATCAACACATCAACAAACGTGCCTGTGTTCAAGAATTTACACAACTCTGCAACAAAACAGTCTGGTTTCTGTCAGACAATTAATCTGAACAATGAACAGAATTATTACATCAAATATCCTATTTATGCATGTATTTATTCTTTGAGCTTCCAATGGCTGAAAAAGCAAACTGCAGCTCATCACAGGTGTGTTTGTGAAGCTACATCATATCCATATAAAGACCTACTGGTTTCCTTTTCAGTCATTCAGAGAACGAGAGAAGCTGCCAGAGAAACTGATGATTTTGAATCAAAGCTGGAAAAAAAAAAAAAGACAATTCATTGTAATTGTCAGGTATTAAAGGGTTTTGTTGTCGTTTATCATTATTGGTACATCTGCAAACATATTGTCTGGCAGTGAGTCAACTGAGCTTTATTTTTTTATACATACATTTTGACTTTTAGTCAACACTTGCTGCTCCGATTCATTTTATCCCTCCACTTTTAAAATAATTTAATATTCATTCCATAGGCGCCGGAACCACTGGGGCCAGGGGGCCATTGGCCCCCCCACTTTCCGGCCCTGCCACTGCTGCGTGTTCCCACCAGACGGCTGCACAGACTGTGACTAACGTGTCTCTGTGTTTATAAGAGACAGAAGCACAAATAAAACCTACAGCATTGAGATCTGGACCAAATTCTTAAAGCTCCAGTCCAGGGTCATAACAGTCACCAAAACGTTTCTGCAGATGCGACAGCGCGGAGTCGGGGTTGGGATCATTAACACATGAAAAAAGGCTCTGGCTCTGATACGTCCGTGTCTGGAACAATTCTGTATTCTATTGCCACATCTAGTCTAAATGCAGTATTTACAGCATCTGTGGCGACATTT
>NC_051438.1:8941701-8953811 GCF_001649575.2 Kryptolebias marmoratus
ATTTACCTGTGTTTACTTTTATTGTGGTCATTTATAAAGCTGTTGGTTGGTTAAACTAATTATCATTATTCATAATAATATACTGGAACAAAAAGTCATAGCTGAAAAAGCGTTTCATTATTCAGTTTTTATTTATGTTAGACGATGATCCGATGCATGTAAAATTAATAAGGTGACGAAACACTCCGGTGGCCCCCCCACCTAGAAAATGAATCCGGCGCCACTGATTCATTCATTCATTCAGCTCCTGACCAGCAGTCCTCCACACCAACATGTCTACATTCAGAACAAACAGGCAGTGACTCAGTTGACTCACTGCATGATGCCAAAAACCTAAACTTCACTAAAATAAAACGCACAAATCCCTCCCACATTCTCAGACTGCATCATAAAACGTCTCCAAGCTGAAGACATGAGACCCGAGTGGGACTCGTCGTTGTGCTCTGCTGCACAGAGAGATCACATCATAGCACGAAGCATGATGGGTGATGAGACGCCTCACAATCAGACTCTTGTTACGCTGCTTGGTGGCTGGAATTACACACAGTCGTTCTCTGTTTAGAAAGAATTACACACAACATTTGTCGAAAATAAATACGGGACCACCTTTCGTTAAAACACTGATATATAAAAATTTTATAAATGTCTCATGATTAGGGCTGGTTCTTTAAGTAACTTGAGTTTTTGAGGCAACAGTCTGATTGGTGGACATGTTTCACGTGGACAAGTACTACTGTCAAATATGTTTATGTCTTCTTCACACTGCATGTTGAAAGAAGGGCAATAACAGCGGGAAATTAGAGATAAACCAAAACCATCAAAAGTTTGGGACTAAATCAGGACATTAGAGAAGCAAAAATGCTCTCTAGGAAAACCAGATTAGCTTAAGCTGCAACATTACAACATCAGCATCACTTCAAATACACCCTGATTGTAACAGAACTGCCTGTGGACTGTCTTTACAGTGAAACCAGCAAAGAAAGAGTCCTGAAACGTGGACACAATGGAGTTAAGGGTCAGAAAAATGTGAAATGCGAGCGGTAAATATGTACAAGATGTACGAGAGTTCATCGTTACTGTGCAGCTTTACTCCCAGACAGAAAACCTGCTGTGAGAACAAATTAAATCATGTTTTACAGACACTGACACGCTCTTCTAAAAAGGATTGAGTTGTTGGACCTTTAGGTCTCTAGAGTAAACATCTCTGCTGATGAGGAGGAAGCATATTTCCAGAAGAACAAAATATTTTAGACCCTCAGCTCCATTAGCCGGTCAGAGATCACCTTAGGAAAAAAATAAAAAAATCCTGTCACACACTGTCACCAACATCCTGCCATCTCTTCCTTGGTCAAACATATGCCAGATTTAGACCATTAGTGTTTTTATGAAAAGAAACATTTGCTGGAAGGGGTCTCTAATAAAATAAATAACTCAGCTTATCGTTTGTGGTGCACTGGAGTATGTGCATAAAAGAGAACGAGCGGAGAGAAAAAAGGGCAGCTTTCATTGGAGGAACAAGTCCAGGAAGTCTCAGATAAAAGCTGGGAACTACTGGTGCAGCATATGTATATAAAAGTTATTCATTAGAGAACCTTATTATTAAACTACTCAATATAAGCAGCCCTAATCAGGAACTCTACAACATGCAGACAATGGCATTTTATCAGAAAATTGACATTTAAGTTCCAGTTTAGCTTTGAATAAAATGAGAATTGTGAGGTATTAAACTCCTGCAACACTGTTTACTAATCCTAACAAGGTTCTCATGGATCCACCGAGAGAGCGAGAACCAAAATAACTTTGGTACATCTGAGTGAAACAGGAGCACTGGGTGTCTGAGTGAGCAACAAGTAGGGTTTGATTTGACAGATCTATGGGATGGAGCAGCTAAAACAATGCAAACGATCGCAGGATGTAAATTTTAGTTCAGTTAGGTCAGCTCTGTGCTTAAACTGTTGCTTGATTTGTAATTACACAGGAAAATATTTCTGCTGAGAGCCAGAGGGGTTTGATGACCGAGGTAGGTAAACGAAACCTGAACTCCTCCGCCGTCTTTCAGGACGCGACGCTAAAAATAGCTTTCAGGAACAACAAACGGCAGAGTTCTGCTACAAAACTCAGCCCGGGAGACCCAGAGGCATGACCCCGGTTAGAGCAGCGGGACAGTCAGACAATGGCATTTAAACATGTAAACAACGAACACACCTGCTTGGAAAACCACAGTGCTCTTCCTGCATCCTGAGAGCAGATGAAGGTTTCGGAGCAAGCCTTTGGTCGCCAGACGCACGTGGATGTTTGACAGGGAGAGCTTCGGAGACCACAACATGGCTCAAAAACGGCGTTTAAAAAAAAAAAAGCCGGCGTTCCTATTGAAATCAAAACCGGGAGCCTTCACAGCAGCTACACATCACAAGTGTAACTCAGTGCATCATTACTGCAGAGAAGAAATAAAACCACTACAAAACTGTAGGAGCTGTGAATCCAGTGAGACTGCCTTTGACGGAGCGAGGAGACCCAGGTCAACATGGCAAATCTCCCGAGTGATTATTATATTCCCAGCTGTGAGAAGTAGAATATGAAGAAAAAGTCAAAGGTTATCCAGTGGTCAGGGAAGTCGTGTAGATGTGATGGAGTACAAGAAAAATCCCCTGATCCTTTCGGTAAACCGGGCTTCAGTTATTTGCCAAAAACTCAAGTCTTTCGACAGCAGAGAGCATGTTGGAGCTTTGATGACTGTGGTGCTGAAGCAGAGCCAGGAGGCAAAGGGAGCGAGCAGAGCGGTTGGAGGTGGGGGTGAGGGAGGGGTCAACGTGGGAGGAGCAGACGGCATGACTGCAGCCAATGGGACATGCTGACTCTTCACCATTTATTCTCTTCTAGAGTCACGGGCCACGGGATGGCAACAGATCCTACACTGCCCGGGGCAAGGTTAGCTCTGGTAAATAAAGGGACGACAGCATGGCTGGAAAAAAAAAAAAAAGGACACACAGGATGTGTCCTTCACCACAGCAGACTGAAACAGATGATCGGAATGAGCAATAAAAGTGGCTTTTATTGCTCAATAAAGGACATTCATGAAGCAAAACACTAAATTCTACAATAGAAACTGTATTTAGGGATTTATTGTACAGTAAATATATGCTGAGGGTAATTAAAAAGAATGACTGACAAAAGGTTCTGATTTATATAAGAACAAATCCTGACAACTATAAACAAAATAAAATTCTGAAGACATTTTAAAATAAAACATATCAGTTTTCTTCTATGAAGCCAGATAATTTGGTGTTTTCGTGATAACCTAAGCTGATAAAGTGCTGACAATTTTTTGTATAACTTGTATAAAAGGAATGTAAAGAAAAATCAAGATCAAAAGAAATGTTAAAGCTGCTGCCAGTGGCTGTTAGGGTCACCGTGGTAACCACACCATCTGTGTCTCTCACTCCCTGGCGTCACACATTAATTCTTAGGTTTCTGCAGAGTTTTATGTCGGAAATAAAAAAAGTTAAAAACACCCTCACTTCCAGTCATTGATCAATACGTTTCCCGTTTCAAACTTCCCAGACTCCAGTTGACTTTTTTGAAGGTGCCCGTTTTGTTAATTAGTTGGTTCTCAATCAGAGGGTTTAAATCGATAATACGAGGTTTATTTTATAAAACTATTCTTCACGCAAACAGTGCATCAAATAGAACATCTTGTGACTGATGTGGATCCTCTGTGAATCAAGCCGAGTTCAGACTTGTTTACAAAAGTGGTTTACAATGTGAACTGAAACTATAATCTCTTTGAATCTTGTCAAAAATCCCAATAAAAAGACAAAAAGTCTGGAAAGAAATTCTTTGTTTGATTAAGAAATGTACTTGCTTTTTTCTCCCCATACTTATCTAGACCTGAAAAATACTAAACACAAATTGCAGACCTTGTTACCTTCTTAAAAGGTAACAGTGGAAGTGTGTAACCAACCATCCATCCATCCATAAGCTGTGGGAAGGGTAGTAAATCAGAAGCCTTGATGACAATGGAAGATTAACAGCCAAGTAGGAATAGGTGCATGAACATTGAAGCCCCCTTAACTAACAGTCTTGTTCACAGTAGCTTAAAAATTAAACACCTCTCAGGGTTTAAAACAAGCCACACTTTTTGAAGCTCTTTTTTAACTATAAGCACATTGTTAAATGAAACACCAGCTCACTCAAAGACTAACAGAAGATGTCTTCTTGTATTTTGTGAACAGTATAAACAAAAAGGTTTTGTTTTTTTTAGCAACCAAATATTCAATAAACACTAGATGATCTACACCTCACACACACACACTTCTGAAACTAGACCTCTACATCAAACCCAATAAACAAAACCAATAATAAAGCGAGAAAGCTCTTACCAAATCTGCTTAATGTTGGTCCAGCTGTCCTACCAGCAGTGTGTATTTTCACAGGACTGGCTGTTTTGCTCGCAGAAGAGGCGGGTTTGCAGGCTGGAGTCAAAGCTGTGAAAAACAGAAGATCCAGGTGAGAAAACAGGCTGGAGCCAACCTGCTTCATGATGAAGAACACTGGCAGGACCTACTGAGACTTAAAGGCATTTTTAAAAAAGGTACAGCCAGTTCAAATGGGTTTAAGGTTGTTGTCCAACAAAGATATTAGTGATATAAACAAAATGAGAAGCTTTGGTTCAGTATTAAAACCACATTATTTATTCATCAGTAAAAACTGTAGGTAGCATGAAATAAACCTGAGGGTTTACAGGATTAACAACAACAACAACAACAACAAAAAAAAAAAAAGTCTAATTTTGGTGAGGCTAAGCCTGATTAATTATGATGAAATGCAAACAAAACAAAGACTACGTTGGATCTGAACTGCCAGGATGTTGTTTCCTTACCTGGTCCAATGTTTCTTCCAGGGGTTGAAATGAGCCGTGCTTTCACTACAGGGGGCTTAACTGGAGTCGGCTTGTGTGCAGATCCTCCAGAGACTGCTGGACAAAAAAAGAAAAAAATTCCCACGGGTTAAACAAACCTTATCATGATATGAAATATTTAACAGCACTTGAAAGCTCTATAAACACGACCCTGCTCCATTTATAGCAGAGTGAGGGTAATCTCACATACAACCTCAATGAGTTGTCCCTTTTTAACGCTGCATGCAAAAGGGAAAATGCAACCACTAATCTAAATAAATAAAACATAAATTATAGGTTTGTGTGGACTGGCAGCCAAGTTGTTGCCAAAACATTGAAAATGTGTCATTTCTGAGTCCTCCTTACTCGTCCAAAGCGCTCTACCTTTCCCGTTAAAAGCAGCTAACAAAGGGACAATACAGAAGCGATAGGATCCGACGAGCAGGCACGTCAACAGCGTGAGATCACAGCTGGAAGCTGCGCTGCCTGGTGCGAGCAGCGAAGAGTTACTGGAAGCAGGAGCTGGGAATTCAGTCCACGTGCAGCTTCGAAGTCCAGTGTAGCCAGCCATTGCTTTTTTATTTAAAAACAAAAAATGGAGGTTGCTGTTTTTCAGGCCACCTCAGACGGCGTCAGTCGCGCTGCGTCTGCTTTCACTCCTTCGGGCAACACTGTGTGTGAAGTAGAGTGGAACAAACGCCTGTTGCCATGACAACAAGAGGAGGGCTTCCCCCGTTTGGAAGACAGGTTCTCTGAACCAATCAGAGACCTGCGTGCAGCTAAAGTCCCTCTGTATAACTGCGTTCAGCTGCTTTAATAATGATAACAAAAAGACACCATTGAACCAAAGGTTTCTAAGCTTCAGTCTCCTACCTCTGACCTGGAGCTCACATCATTCGTTCACATATTTGAAGGACTTCACTGTGCCTGCACATCAGAAACTATTAACAGAAGAAAAATAGTCTAGAAACCAAATAATAATATAAAAGGTGCAAAGCTATTATTACAGCGTGACCCAAGCCTGAAACAGATCAAATTTTAAACAGCAGTCCCTCCCTTCATGGTCAACAAAAGAAGAAAATTCTGGACATAAACACTAAAAACAGTCTGCAATAAACTGATGACACCTTTAATAAGCTGCAGAGCGGAGAAGACCACAACAAGAGGACCACCAATGTAATACACCTGTCTGAAAACTGTCAGAGTAATCACAATCCAAGGCTTGAATTCCCTCAAACAACAATCCTAAATGTGTGTTTAGAGTCTGAGCTCGGAAAAGGTTTTCACAAACCGTTCAACTGTGACCTTTGACCACATGGCCTTGAAATCAATAGGGATCATCCTTGACCCATGAGGTGTCCAGCTGTGCAGTTTGACATTTCTGTGTTAAAGGGTTATCAGTTCAGAGATTGGAGAAGAAATTGTCCCCAGATGGATGGACGGCGCCACAACATAATGTGTCCTATAAGAAGACCAAGTCCATACGGGACTCACCTGATGTACTCTTGGTGCTTTGACCCAGCTCACTGGGATCCCCGCCTTCGTTTCGGCTCCTGGACGGTCCCGGGGTCTTGCGTGGTATTCTAGAAGCAGGAGTTAGGGGTGGGCCCATAAGCAGCGAGGGGCGAGTGGGAGTCTGAGGAGGTCTGGTTCCATCCAGGTGGGGCTTAGCGTCTGCTGCCTGCGCCCTCTGACTGCCTGGGATGAAGGAGAGGACAATAAGCAGCAGAAATCTCTTCATCACATTTCAGTACAAGTCTACAGATAGTGTTATAATGAATCATTTCAGATGGATATCTTTGAGAAACAGTAACACTTAAAAAACACTCCACAGTACATTTGGTAAGACAGAAACTCAATGCTAACTCTCAGCTTTTATTCATTTCAATAACAAATAAAATATTTAAACAGAAAACTTAAATAATACAAAAACATTCCTAATGTGTCTGGTGAGGATCAAGTAGGAAAATAAAATAAGGGGTAGTGGAAGTAGGTCGTTTTAGTTTAGTAAACTGTATGTATGCATCTGCAGTTTATACTGGTGTCAAAATACATCAATCCAAGTAGTTCCCAAAAAATAAATAATTAAATCTGCTCCTCCTCAAGACTTCAGTCATAAAGGACAACAGATTGCATCCCATGAATGGAAAGAGAAGAAAATAAAGATTCTTCAGGGGAAAACACCTATAGGCCACATTAAGGACAACAGAGGAATATTCCTCATATGTTGCAGAAACTTAGTTAGAAATCAGAATCGGCCACCTGCTGCTGTTTAGGTCAGGACAGATGGAAAGATCTGAAACTTACGTCCACAATCAAGAGGTTTATTTTCGCTCTGACTCCGTCCCAGAATGTGTAAATCACAACATGAGGACTAGTTTTGGCAAATCAACGAAAATGCGGATGAATGAAGGTTTAGGTGTAGAGCTATTTTTGTCGGCTTCTGGATACTTTTGATCCCCACTGGTTAGGGTTCTTCTGATGGTGTCACGGTGCACAATCCAGATTAAAAACCTTAGATTAAAGTTATAGGCATATTGCACCCTGCAAGTGTTTCCTAATATCATGCATCCCTACCCGGAGGCGTTGTATTGGCCCTCGTTTCCATTATGGAGCTGGAGGGGTGAGGGCAGATGTAAAATAAAGAAACAGATTCCTGAAAGAAGGTTTTAGGGATTGTCTGCAAGCTGCAACATCCAATTACATCATTAGTAGTAGGGCTGTGCAATTAGTCAAATTTAGAGTTTCAATTTTGATTCAGGCTCCAAACACTAACAAAAACAGCATAATCAACAACAACAAAAAAAAACAATTATTATTAAAAAGGTTTTTGCCATACTCTGCCTAGTCAGCATGTTTTTTATTTTGAATGAGGTGCACCTTTGGTCCAGCTGCAAGCCTGTTTGCATGTCTGAGGCTTGTATAAATTTGGATATTTGGAAAAAATAAAAATGATTTCATACAGCACTACAATATAGTGGAAGTGATCCAGGAATGGCTCAATGTCACCCTCTGCTGGGAAGACTAAGTTATAGCAACAGATAACTTCAACATTTACAGCAACCTGTCAAACATGAAAGAAGTAACTTTGGTGTGAACACGTAGTGAATCTTATTTGATATCTTTCTGTTAAAGACAAAACAACAAGCTGCATTTAATAACGGATGAGCCCTACCTGCATCGTGTTTCTGCTGGAACTGAGGTTTCCCTTCAGTTCTGGAGACCCTGAACGCGTCGGCCCTCTCGAAGGTTCCCCGTCTCTGTCTGACAGACAGAGGGGTTGGTCTCGGACACGCAGCTGGAGGCTGAGAAAGCGATCCTCCTTTTCCTTGTCTGAAGGACGGTCCACGCTGAGGTCTACTCTCACTTTCATCCGACGGAGCTCCTGCTGAAGCCGATTTCCTGGACTCTGCCTGGAAATCAAAGAGTTCGTCACTCGGGGGAACTGGACATTGTTCCGCTTTAAGCCCCTGCATCTACTCACCACCAGGCTGATCTTCTTCACGTCTCTTGGAGAGTTAGTCGCTTCTTCAACCTGTTTATTTTGAGGAGGGTAGTCCGGCTTTCCTGGTTTGGTCGAGTCTTTGTGGCTGCCGGTTTTAGGAAGGATGAAACTAGTTGCCACTCTCAGCGTTGCTCGTTTCTCTTTTGGGGGTTTAGATGTCAAACCCTCTGACGAGCAGCGAGACCGCGCCTTGCTTGTGCAAGGCTTGTCTCGACCTGACGCTAAGCCCGACCCGACCCCAATTTTGTTTGACACATGCTTCTTAGGAGTTGGTTTGGCAGCCGCTTGGCCACTTCGAGTTGGGGATTTTTCTAAAGACGACGCGTAGCCCTGGCTGCCAGCGTGCTCTGAGGCATCTGATGTTTGGCCGAGAGCTGCCTGCTTCTTTTCAAAGCTGCCCTCAGCAGATCCGACAGCTGAAGCGGGCTCATTCACAGCTGGGTGGAGGTCAAGTGAAGCTGCTCTGGCCTTGGCCCGTCCGTCGACAACAGTAAGGCCACACGATTGTCGGACTTTCAGATTAGCAGCACTTGTATTCACTTTTCCATGAAACTTGTGTAACATTTTTGTTGTGGCAGAGAGCGCTTTAGTCATTACTTTGGCCGGAATAATCCGAATGCCTGTTTTGTTATTTCCTCCAGTCTGTTTATCAGACAGATTAGCTTGCTCTGATTCTCGTGGTGAAGGGCCTGGGATTGCCGCTTGGTGCGAGGCTTTGCTTAAGACTTTAGATTTTGCACCACTGAGATCCGACGTGGGAAACTTCGGAGTTTCCGCTCTCTTAACTTTACAGAGTGACGGCGTGAGCCCTGTGCCTGGAGTCACACATATCGGTTGCTTTTTCACAAGCTGCTGTCCTGGCCTGCTTGAGCGTTCAATGCAGGGAGACAAAGAGGGGAGGGGAGGCATTTTGTTCTCAAGGTTTTGTACAGGAGTAGAAGTATGAATATCGTCACCGTCGTCGCTTTCCTGAATAGCCGACGTGGAATGGACGAAAGTCTTCCCGTGCTCTGGTGTAAATTCGGAAACACGGAGCAACGATCCCGCACCAGCGTTGGCGTCGTTTGTGAGGTCCGGAGACATTTCGCAGATAAAGGTCTTCCACAGACCTCCTTCGCTCTCGCTCGGCAGAGCAACGCCACAGCCGGGTGACGCGGCGTCAACCCCCTCGATCAGAAGCTCCAAGCTGTCTGCCTGAGTGAAAGTCACACAAAGACGAGGATGGCCTGCGTTCTCGTCATGTGCTCTTTCTCCGGATGTTTTGCTGACATCTGGCCGCGTGGTTGACGGCAGGGTAAACTCTGCAGGAAACGATAGTCGACTCGCAGCCGGCGAGATGTCGGAGTCCTCCAGCGAAGAGACGGCCACGAGTGACAACTCTTCCCGGCAGAAGCTGTTGCTCCTTATCAGCATTTCTCCAGAGCTCAGAGAGCAGCCGTCGTTCTCGCTGGATCTTTTGCTCAGTCTGAACTCGCTCCCAGCGAAGTCTGGAGACGCCGCTTCGCCGTCACCCTCGTCCTCGGCGTGCTCGCTAAACGACCGACACGTCTCGGGTTTAGCTTGTTCACTGTGAAAACACCTCAGGCTTTCGTTCCAGAAATTCCGGCCGCTGTTGACGGGCGTGACAATAAACGTTTCGTCCATTTTGGAGGACACAACGCTGAGAAGATCGCCCTGTACTACGGCGGGCTCTGGGACGTCACACGCACAGATGGATTCGTCGAAGCAGCACTCCATGTCGATGTAAGGGGAGCTCCTGGCTTCTCTTTCACTCGGGCTGGAAATACTGCTGGTGTCAGGTGATGCAGACATGCGACGACTCTCCGAAGAAAGGCCCGACTGCCTGGTGCTGTGTGGCGATGTGAACGAGCTCTCAAATGGGTCACTGGGTAATAAAAATGTCTTTTTGGACATTTTAAAGCTCTGAGATGATGTTGCCTACACGTGTGGATCAAGCTTTAACAACCTAATCCATCAAATTTGATGCCCAGGACTGAACATCTGTAAAAAGCAATGAAAAGTCATTTTTTAAAAACAGCACAGGCATTCAAACCACACATTTTTAATTTTACTGGGTATTAGAAAAACATTCATACCTGTGCAGGTATGTCTAAGTAAATACCTCTACAGTTATTAGTCAAGAGAAGTCATGAAAATACTTTGCATTCCTGCTGAAGCATAGATTTATAAAACAAGCCTACAGTCCAAAGGTAATGGCATTGTTCCTATTTGACACTGTGTGAGAGGTGGCATTCAGACTGAGAAGCCATTAAATGCTTTTTTCGAGGCACTTTAGTGTTTAAGCAGGTTGGACTGCAAACCCTGCCAGCCACTGCAACAAAAGCGTCCCGGTCGTGCCGAACCACAAAAGGCAAACGTATCAGGTCACCGAGAGCTTCAAAATGTTCTGCGGTACGGACTTTCAAAGTTTTAAACCTTTGCAAAAAAAAAAAGCAGACTTTGTACACTTCTACGGCTCCACCTTGTATTGATTTAGTTGCTGCTTCATTTATCAGGCTGAGTGATCGGCTCTGGGTACAAAAAACAAATACTGAGTATATGTTAAAATCAATACGATTCAGCTTTAAGAACAAACGATTTAAAGAGAAGCTGCAGTGCTTTAAACTCGTGTTTCTATTCCTGTATAGCAGCCTGCCAACCCCAACCTTTGACTTGACAGTGTGTTTCACTGCCAACAAAGCACATTGATTACAACTATCGCCCACACGTAACGAGCCTTTTACGGTTTTCAAGGCTGCACTGAAAGTGTGACGTGACAACAACCAACAAAGCAGGCTCAGAGTAAATGTAAGGTTAGTCAGACGTGTTATTGTACGTTACAATCGCCACAATCAAACAGATATGTGAAGAAACTGTTGTGCAAGTTGAACTTTGGCAGGACTTTCCTCTCCAAGGCCTCTGCACCATACTGTCAAGTACACAAGATAAAGAGCGGTAACTTGATTGGTTAGAAAAGTTGACGAGCATTGTGTTGAGTAACTCCACCTGAGGCGAGCGGTGACCCGACTCTGTTTATCGCAAAATAAAACCCAAGGACAAGCAGAGCTACAAGACGCTGAAACAGCAGAAACTAAAAAGGATAAAAGACAAACACCAGCACCAAGTTTTCAAATCAAGAAAAGTTTGACTACACTTCGAACTGACCTGAATAACTCCATCTGTCTTCCCTCCATCCAGGGATTCAGAGCGTGGAGGAAAATACCTCCAGGGAGGGGTTGTGTCTTATTTCATTTCAGCTTTTGCGATTCGCTCCCATCTCCGTTCTCCTTCCAGAGCATTAAGTCCAGCCGAGTGGGCAGACTTTGTTGGGAGTTGAACGCCATCCCAGCCCTCCTCCCTTCTTGTGCTCAGAAATCAGCCGTGCATCAACAGAAGAAAAGCCTGAATGAACGTGGCTCCTGCACGACTGTTAGCCAAGTTCCTCCTCCTTCCCCGGGACTTTGTCCACACAGACCCACTGAAGGTCTGAGGTCAGTGGTCTCTCTCCCACTGGCTCCCCGTGTCAGACTACCACGGAAACTTAGCGGCTCAGTGCTCCGGCTGCACAAGCGGGTCAAGGTCCAGATAAGCACTGTGCGCTCTGTTCAGCTCCCGAGTTTACAAAAAGGAACGAGCCGAGGGGAAAACGTGTTACCTTATCCAAGCCCAGAGAGAAGGGGGGGGGGGGGGGGGGGGGGGGGGGGGGGC
>NC_051438.1:8953912-9007971 GCF_001649575.2 Kryptolebias marmoratus
AAAAAAAAAAAAAAAAAAAAAGAGGAGCAGGATGACGGGAGGCCGAGGTGCAGGAGGAAGATGTGACGCGTGCACCTGAACTCACATCCTCCACACGTCAGGCCTAAGATTTCCAAAGCCCTCTAGTGAAAAAATGCTCGCTGTCGACGACGCGTCCTCGTGCACAAACGGCTTGTCATTCGATCCCGACACAACAGCAGAGCTGCGACACCAGAGCGCAGGACGCCCCCCCCTCAAGGTCCTAAACTATTTCTGCTTAACCTATATAAAGTCCAATGACCCGGGGAACTTCAGTCCAATCTCTGAAAGCCAAGATGGAAATCGCCGCTCGGAGTCGGACTCTCATCTCCTCTAAGCTCTGAACGTCAGTCCTACCTCATTAAACAAGTCTACTGTAAGTGAAGTGTTCGCCTGTTTAAAGAGCTCCAAAATCCATTCAAACCAGAGAAAAGAAAATCATCAAGATTCACCATTTCACAATCAGTTAAATCTAGCATTTTGCCATCTAAACACTATTTTAATAATGGTTTTGCCCATGTCTGTTTGTTACCAAAGTATCTAATGAGCCACTGGGCAGATTTCAATGAAACTTTAACAAAGTGATCAATGGATGGATCTACAACTTGACCCAATTTAAGATGGCCACCAAAGCCAACAGACCTTAAAAATAAACGGCAATAACTCAGTCAAGCGGTAACAAGTTTTAATAATCCGCCTTTAACCTTTTGCAGTCGACTGTTTGTCGGCGAAATAACACAAATCTAAATTAAACTTTCAGGAAAATAATCATCGGATGGACTGATTAACTTCTTTATTTAGTCCAGTTCAAGATGGTTACCACAGAAAACAAAAGTGCCCGTAACTCAAGTCAACTTTACAAATAAGGTGCTAACATTTGATGTGGTAGTAGCTGCGATCCATCAGCACCCCATACCCTGACGTGTCACAGTGTCGCACGAGGTTGACTGCGTCTGAAGTTATTATTTAAAGGTTTGAACAAAACTGCTCCAACTCGTGAAAAAGTTTGTCATTTCTCCACATAAGACGATCGTCGAAAACTCTGTTCTCTACAAAGATCAAAGTTACACCGGCGGTCCAGGTTACAAGAACGATTGTAAAAATAATCTGTCAGAATATCACTTAGTCCGTCCAAGAAGAAAAATAACTTTACAGCTAACTTAGCTTAACTTCTGATAAAAGCAACACGCTTTGTGCAAAGCTGTCCTGTTGAATATTCAATTAGTTATCCAGAACAGCAAGACCAACGATAAATACACAAACAAAAAAAAGGGCCAAATATAAACTACTTCCACTGACACAGCATATACTATAATGTGTCAGTAATGAAAAGTAGTATTTTAGTCAAGCAGCTGATAAGAGTAGCAAGAATAAGTTTAAAATTAACCTCAAACACTAAGATAGACCATTAAAAAACAAATAAATAAATAGCCCAGCAGGCACTTCGAGACCCTATGAGTCAGGGTCACTTTAATATATATATATGCATAAAACCACATAGAGAGACAAAATCCCCCCCAATAAATAACACAAAACTAGCAAAAAGAGATGAAAACTACCAAAATAAAGACCAAAGCTGATAAACTATAAAACACAAAATAACATCAGTGTTAAAGACACAAACCGACCAAATACCATGTTGTGCCAGATCTGCTTGTTTTTAATGAATGCTTTCAAGTCAAATTGTCCAAACAATAAACAAAAACCTACATATTTGTGTCCTGAGGCCCCAAATGTTTCCAGTTCATTATCAAAACCCACTTTTTTCAGAAATTGCAATCTATCATCATTTTATAAACTCGCACTTAAATGCATGTACTGTAAGGACAAAATAAAGACGGCCTGTGTCAGCAGTCTTTTCAAATTATGTCTAATAAAAACTTTGTGACTCTTGTGTATTTATATTTATAGTTTGTGGTCCTAAATAAAAACACTTCTGAGTTGTTTCAGATGTTTAGTTAAGTAAGAACCACATCTTATGCTAGCAGCGGTTGGGAGGCGACGGTATATTAGCTAGTTTTCTAACCGTCAATTTCAGTAAATTAGTCATATTATAGAAGCGTTCGAAGTTACTTTAAAATACTGAAATAATTTATTTTAAATACATTACCGACTGACAAGCGTTTCAAGTCTTACAGGAGGCGAATTAGTTCAGAAAAATCCACATCTTAAAAATTAGCCAAGTTAGCTTGTTGGCTACCTGTGACGCGCAGAAAGCCCGAGGAGTTCTCAGGGAACTATTAGTTCCACCTGGTCCGTTCGTCCCCTTTTCACACATCATCGACCCGGTACTGTCACCTGAAGCAGCATAATCTTAATTTAGCCCACTTTAACGATCGCCTCCAAGTGATGAAAAGGAGCTTTGTGTCTCTCCTCAAAGGGACGATAGGTTTGGACTACACATTCCGTTGACTCGGTGCGCAAGAACCGCACGAACTGATTGAACCAACTCGATTTAATCAATTAGTAAATGCGCTTGTTTCAGTAAATCCCTCACAACACTGCATGACCAGGGGCTTGATGAAACTATTTCAATTCATACATACTTGTTTTATGTTCTATTTTTTCCTGTGCATAACTTGATATCTTTTTTTAAGTTGATCACGTTGAAATATGGGTTTAAGGGTTTAATGGCGACATTTCTTCAGGCTTTCTTTGAACTTTTGCCATTTTCTCACTCATTTTCAACTCAGTACCAGACTACTTTATTTTTTTTAGAATAATGCTTTTATTTGCTTGTTAAGCCAATAACTGTAACCATTAAATTATTAAAACATAAAAACTAAATGCTAAAACCAGTGTTGTGTGGACACAGAAGAACCAGTTTCATATTGGCTAATTAATTAGCAGCAAGCTAAGGTGAGCTAGCTAGTAGCACTGTTTGCTGCAGTCTGCCACAAAAACACTTTTCTTTTTGTATTTATGAAAAAAACTGTGATAACACAAGTTACATACATAAAATAGTATTTTAGCAGTGACAAGCTGATTTTCAGAGGTATTAGCTGAAAAACTAACATATTTTGATAAAGGAAGATGCATCTCGTAGGCCTTAGCTTTATTTTTTCCCTTGATTTTTTGATATACTGTTTATCTGCTGTAGATAGCTTTTTCTTGGAAATTTAACAGCTTATTTGTCCACTTGCATTATTTTTTTAAGTACAAACTGAACCGAAAGCAAGTGAAAAAACAGCCGAAGTTTGAAGAAATATTCAACACTTTAAAAAAAGTCTAGCCCCATGGAAACAAAGGAATGGCTGATCGTTTAAAACTTTTGCACAGTAGTGCATGCTACATTTTCAAATGAAAAACAAAACGGGTTTTTACACTCTTTTTTTGTCTTCCTGGTATAGATCACCTGCTTGATGCCACCTGACTTTATTCATTTAAATCTGAATGTACAACAATTAAATAATTACATCAACATGTAATTAGAAATGATGCCAGGAAAAAAATTTATGTACAATTTGAAAAGTGCATTGTGTTAACAGAAAGGAAAAACAAGTAAAAAAAAAAAAAAATGAGCACGTTGAACATCTCAGGAGGTAAAAAGTCAGAAGGAAGCCTTTCATCACATTCACAGCCAGGAAGAGGTCAAATTCTTTCTCGAGTCAGAATTACTTCAGGATAACCATTAAATATCAGTAATATGAATCAAATGTGCAATATTTATTTGTATGAGCTCTTTTATAACATTTATTTTAGAGGTTATGTGGTGAAACTCATTCAGAACATGGTCATACTGCATCAGCCGAGTCCAAAGGTTAGCTTTAAGCTACACGACACTGGGGGTGAGTTTCTCCTGATGGACCTGCAGCACAACGTGGACGCTACCGACACCCCCCCCAGAGGAAACCGGAACAAGTTAAAAGTTTGTAATTCGTCAGCCTGAATGGACTAATATTTACACAGACAGGTGCGGGACAGTGTCACAAACCCCATTCATCAGGCCAACAAGTGCACAACGCCAGGATGAATGTACTGGATGAACGTAAGACGTGTGGGAGCTGTTCAGAAGATCGGCGGTCCTGAAGGCAAATACATGTGCTGGCTTTTTTTTTTGTTGTTGTTGTTGTTTTGAAGAGGGCGAGGAAGGAGGCAGGAAGAAGAAACACGGGTCTTTTAGTGAAAGAAGACAAGAAAAGAAAAAAAAAAAAAAGAGGAAAACAAAATCCTGCGTTTGTTTTTGTCCATTGGCAAGCGAAGTTGAACAGGCACTTCCGCCCCTCTGCCTCGGTCTCCCCTCCTCTCATTTCTTGACACACGAGGGCCAGCTGAGGCCTCCGCAGGCGGCCGACACGATGATGTAAACGACCACCTGAAAGCAGCGCACAGAGTTCAGCCACTGGATTCATCACGCTCACACGAGAAGCTCATAAACAAAACAGCCTTTTAACGGATCGGTGTGCTGCTCAACAGACCGGCAGAATATCTGAACAAATCCTAATAGAACTCGGGGAAATAAATCATTAGATTCGGCCATCTACAACCCATTAACTTTTAGTCAGCCCAATTCAAGATGGCCGCCACAGCCAACCAAAATTGAAATACGAAACAAATGGCTCCAACTATAAATACAGCTAAAATTTGGTGTGTTGGTAGCTGAGATGATCCCCAACAGGCACTCTGAGAGCTAACAGACTGCACTTGGAGTAAACTGTCTGTCTGTTAGCAAAATATCTCATGAACCACTGGATGGATTTTAATGAAACTTTCAGGAAACAATCATCGGATGTACGCCTACACCTGATTGACTTTTAGAGCCAATACAATTCAAGATGGCCGCCACAGCCAACTGGCCTTACAAAACACAAAAATGGCTATAACTCAGTCAGTTTTAGAGATATTGAGCTGAAACTTGATGTGGTAGTAGCTGAGAGTCGTGCACAAAACATACTCTGAGTGTGACTTGTCCCGATATCGCATTTAACTTTTTTTTTTTTAAGGTTTGACCAAAGTAGCTACGACTGTCATTTCTCAACATGAGATGATCTTAGTTCAAATCTGGTGATGGACTGTTAGGCCCTCCTGTGTGATACTCACCAGGCACACGAGCACGATGACAAGTGTCAGCTTGAGGTTCTTCATACACATGGCCCGGGCGAGGTTACGACTCGTGGTTTTAAACGTGACCGACTGGCGAGGCAGAGAGGAAACGCATCACTCACTACACCGTCCAAAATGCTTTTGTTTACTCGTGAACGAAAACAAACGAGGAATAAAAACTAAACTCACTGCATCCACCAGGTTTTCAGTCTTGTCAATCAGAAGCTCCAGCTTCTCTCCTCTCTGAGCCACCAGGTCTGTAGGAAAAAAAAACAGAGGGAGCCGGGATTAACACACAAAGCTCAGTCGGTGCAACAATGTGCTCATCGTGCTTCTTTTGAAGGCGCTACCCTTCAGTGGTTTGCAGTTTTGTGGATTAAAACTTGAGCGACATGAGCAAAATGGAGGTCAGCAGCTGATACAACCACGAGAGAAGGGAAGAAAAAAACTCCAGGAACACACTGAAGGTTTCATATGACTCAAATGACACAATTTAAATCATTTATCATCCCACAGACCTGTATTAAGAGCTATATTAAAGGAAAACGCCCCCCAATCCTTTCGCTCTGACCTGTAGGGTTCAAACATTTCAAAGCCAACGTCCACAGAGTGAGCGACGAGTCGCTAACACTTTTAATTTTAAACATTAACTGCGACTTTTATAACGTGGAGCCGAGGAAGAGGCTTACCAATGTTGCGCACCATGATGCCCTTCAGGTCATCGACTTGCATCTGAGTGTCCGCGACCCGGTCTGATCCCCGAGGGTCTGAGTGGTGTTTCTGCACAGAAAATGGTAAATGAACTGTACTAATGAGGCATTTAGGGGTTCAGTGTCTGGTGGAATCGAACCTTCGGCTGTCCTGTTAGAGGACGGCTGCTCTAACGACTGAGCCACAGCCGCTTCCAAAACACCAGGAGACTTCTAGTTTAGGTTTATTTCTTAAAAGAGGCACAATGCTCAGTAATCGGTCATGTGTAAAATATAAGCCCATCATGTAAATGTGGCAGATTTTGGCTCCTTTTCACCTGCAGCTCCTGACAGAAGAATCAATTACATCAGATCAACAAAAGTCACAGGATTAATAAAACTACAAATCCTTGAGTAAAAGAATGGTAAAAACATTCAACAAAATAAAAACAATAAGACGACAAACAGCTTTGATTAGTAAAGCATTGTTTCAGATTGTTCATGCTAATAATATGGCAGCGACACCATTCAAACTCATCTTGGAGCCATCTTAAACCTTTCTGTGCCTCATCCACTGTCAGATTCAGGTAATCTTTCTTTTTTTCATGCAGCCCAGCCTTCGTATATATGTTTACTTTCACAGACGATGTGGTTGTCAGGTTCCATGTGGGGCCAGCGCAGTTTGCAGATCAGGACTAGCAGCTTTGAGTTTTGTTCTCACGTTGCAGTTTTCTCCTGGTTCTTTCGTGAGCTCGGCCCACCCAGCCAGTTAAACCAGTGACAGGTGGCCATCTTTGAATGTTATTTTATAACCTGTTAACTCTAAACCCCAAAATGGAAAAAAAAAAAAAAAGTCAGATGCTGCTCTTCAACCACTTGGAGTACGTGCAAATGCTTCGTGTCTTTGTAAAAAGTAACAATTTAAATTCCTTGGCAGTGCAGTCTAATTTATTGTTCTAATAACTAGGATTTCAGTATTAAAGTTGTAAATATGATTGGCTGTGGAGGGCTTATATATTGACCTAATTGATCAAAAGAGTCTAGATGACCATTTAGACGTCCTGGTGTTTAAATATGTTACCATAGAAACCCGTAAGGTGGATAAACCGTAGCAGTGACTCCAGTTTTAAAAACATTTTCAAAGGGTACAGCAGGGACGTTCAAAGTGAACCGTATCCCCCTCCTGCGTGTCCGTGAAGGGTTTAATGGCAACAAGTTTAGAAATGTTCAGCACCGTTAAAGCTAATACTAAAGTACTTCTTGACAAAGACTGTTGGAGGCTAAAGTTCTTCTCTTTTTTTAAACTCACCTCCCTCGGTCAGAACAAGTTATGTAAAGAAAGTTCCTCTGATCAAAATACTGACTGTTATTCTGATCAATCCTTCAGATTAATACTTTTATAAAGTCGGTGTTTCCAGTACCAGAGGCAGGTCAGCGTGGTGTGACAGAGCCTCCTGTCTCCCTGCCGGCAGGACGTTTCCTTTTTCTCGTGGGTTTCATTTCAACCCTCATGATCAAACTCACTCAAAGCAGCCCTTTTCCCAGAGAAGTCTGCTTTTGTTTCCTCAGACGGTTATCTCAAACACACACACAGTGGGGCTCGGTTTGGAAAAAAAAAAAAAGAAAGCTTTCGCTAACATTTACTCTGGTCACAAGAAAGCATTTATGGGCCTTTTGTCGCACTCACCATCTGAGCCGCTAGTGTGGAGGAGAACTCGCTGTTCATGGCGTAGGGGAGAGCGGTTTGCGCTCGCGAGCCGTACGTCGTCTGGAAGCGCTTCTTGACCTCGCTGAGGAAGCTGAAGGCGCGTGATCTTTCAAAGTCCTTCCACAAGACAAGAGTTGAAATATATAAGCGGTTACTTACAAGAGAAAAAAGCAACACATTTGTGCGTACTGTTTTAGTGATCGTACAGTACTGTGCAAAAGTTATAAAGCACCACGAATGTCTTTACATTTCCTTTCCAAAGAGTCAGGCTTCCTTGTGATCTCTTAAAATGGTCTTGATAAACAGTTTTCAACATGCCGTATTTTCCAGACTATAAGGTGCAGTTAAAAACCCTTCAATTTTCTGAAAAAATGACAGTGCGACTTATAATCCGGAGCACCTTATATATGTAAGAAGTCGTAATGTTTTAGTACGACTTTGGTTAAACTACAAAGCTGCACCGCTGCAGCATTAAGGCTCAGTTAGAGTCGCTCAGGGCTCCGTACACGGACCTGAGCGAGCGGTGGAGAGGTTTATACTCAACGCTTACGTGGGTGCAGTGTTCTTCCGTGAGTTTTAAACCGTTTGATTATCTTTGTGATCTTTCACAGAAGGATCATAGAAATGCTGATACAGGTGAACCAGCTTCGCTAGAGCACCAAAATCGTCCATTTTGAATGGAGCGCGGTCCACAAAGTTACAAAATAGGGAGGTGACGATGCGCCTTATATATGACAAAAGTTTGAAAATGGATCATTAATTTACAGTGCATCTTATAATCCAGTACGCCCTATAGTGCAGAAAATATAGTAAATATATTTTGAGGGATTTTGACTAATTTTTCTCTCATTTTCTGTCCAATCTTTGTACCGGACTAATTAATGTGAGGTGAGTATAAAAAAGAGGAAAGTGGACTAGTGGAGAAGAAGAGGCAGGCTTAAATATATATATACACACACATCTCCATCTGATAAATAATTTATTAAAGTCAAGTCTTGAAGAAAGCAAAAAAAAGTCAGCTCTTTGGGAATCAAATTGTTGGTGCTAAATTGTTATTCTGTTTCTGTCCGACTGTTTTATTTTTTTCCCCCCACATTTCCCGTAGATTTATCTAAGGAAATTCAACCAATTTGTGTTTTAGTGTCAGGTTGCTGGTAAAGTGTTTAAAGAGTCAATAAACAATATTGACACAGGCTGTAAGAGGCTACAACACACCTTGTATAATCTTCCCCGGGTGCAGAAACAAAACGGAAATAAGACTTTTTATGTCTGACCGAGTCGCCGGTCCAACTTAAAATGACTTCACGAACAAAACATTCATCTGAAAATAATTAAAAACGAGCAGCCAAAGTTCAAAGATAAACCTGTAAAGACCTTTATAGAGACTGAAGGAATGGCCACTTTATGTAGTTATAAAAAAGTTTGGCTACTTAAAGGAAAAAAAATATAAAAAGGGGACTTTTGAATAATACTGCATGTCAAAATAAAGGAAGAAATTACCTAAACCTAAGGATTTTTCCACCATTTCTAACACATACAGAGGGGAAGAAAAGGATTTGTACTTTATCGCATGATGTTAAAACAAAACAAAACATCATGAGACTTCCTGGAATAAACAGACAGCTCTTGTAGTAAAACTCTGTTACACATTTATGAGAGGACGATCCAGGAAATACACACTGAAAACTGTATTTTACTCACATCATCCGTGATGCATAGGTATATGATTCTGTCGTGGCAGATGTAATGAAAGAGATAGCTGGGACAGAAAAACAGACAGGTCAGGTGAGGCAAAGTGAGGCCCGTTTTCTGCAGAAATGTCAGCAAAGAAAACACAAACACTTCAGAGCAGACACACCCGGACCCCTACCTGCCGTGGCTGTAGGTCAGTTTGTTGTTCTCTGAAGGAATCTTGGCCAAAATCTGCTCTGTGACTTCCAGGAAGTTCCCGCCGCACCAGGCGTGCTTCGCCAGAATGGTGGTTCCACGAGCCACCACCGCGAACAGGATTGCCATGGCAACGGCTGGTGTTGAGTTGGGGGGGCTTCGGCTCTGTGACCCTGCTGTCAAGTAGAGCAAGAAAAGCAGCGGCTGAGTGTTTGTGTCGGAGCTGAAGCCAGAAAAGGTCTGGACAAACAGGCGACGTGGGTTACACGAAACATGTAAATGTCAGCCGCGCTTCCGCCACCAGCTAAGTTGCACAAACGGGATCATTTCGAAAGAAAATGAAACCAAAAGACAAGACGGTGGCCGGGAAACAACGAGCTAGCTGATGTTGTTGTTGTTGAACGAGCCGCGTCGAGGAGCTAGTTAAATTTCATGGACTGTCACGGTTTCTATCGACACAGCTGACGCACGTATCAAACCTAAACACAGAAAAAAATCATTACCTCGAAGTATCAGCGATGGTCAAAGTAGCTCATTTACTCAAATTCCCACATAAGTGTCTCAGCTGCTAGCTAATCCCTTTCGAGTGACTTCTGCCTTGCAAATATGCTCTAAACCGGAAATGACTTCACCGCGCTGCTGGGTAATGTAGTTCCCCAAGTGCCCTTTGCCGCGCTTTGTCAATGATAGAATTTCACAGTTTGAACTACACCCTTTTTACACCGCCTGCGATCGTCACATGTTTTCATACGTTTACGGCTATTGCGCATGCCCAGAAAAAGAGGCTAATTTATCCCTCTTCAAAGCATTTCAGGCGACCTGCATCGGTTCTCGAACAATTTATTTAGTTAAATTAACAGGTTGCTTAAAAGAAAAGTACACGAAGTTCTTGCCACGCTCATTATATTTACTGGTAAGGTAGTCGGAGAAAGTTTGCCAAGTGAAATAACATGTAAATGATTATACAGTAGGTTTTAGTCAGTGTTATCGATTACAAATCGGCGCAAATCTGCTTTAGGCTGTTGTTAAAATATTTTAAAGTCAAGTTATTCTCATCCCACCTCTTCTCGTTTGAGTTTGGTACATTAAGCACTATGACAAAAACAAAATGTGGGTTAAAAACTTGCTGTTTGGCTCTCCGTGCCTGTCAGACAAAGCCGAGGACAAAGGGGCCCACGCTGACAGCGTTGAGGAGCCTGAAGCATGGCGGAGGAGAGCGACAAGAAGCCCAAACTGGAAGTGGTAAGACATATCACAGCCTTTAAAGTTTATTAGTGTGTTAAAACGCAGGACTTCGTCATGTTTTAACTCCTCTGGGAGGCTGTTCTTGAATCACAGGAGCTCAGTGTATTTGGACTTCCTGTTTGCTCCTCACGTGGGTAGCTGCAGTGGTTAGCAGCAAATAACACATATGTTTCACCTGAAGCTACTTTATCTCTTCTGTTGTAGCAGCCTAACCTCTGATTATAAGTGTTTATCATAATTGTTGTGTGAAGCTGAGGTTTCATAAAACGTCAGTAAATGTGTCACCTTTTACATCTGCTTCTCTTCTCGTGGAGCTCCTTGGCTTTAGTTAATCAGATTTGTTAAAAATGAAAACACAAAAGGGATGAATCCCTAAGGATACTGTTTCAGACATTATCATGACAGCCTATTTTGCTCTATAAATTACAACAAAGTAATAAATATTGAAGCTGTTTAATCTGATTAGTTTATTTTCAGTAAGGGGTTTAGGTCAGAACTGTGGGAAACTGTCCTGTAATGAATAAAAATATCAAATTTAGCTCAAAAATAGCTGGATTTATTGGTGAGATTTTCACCAAACAAAGTCACTGGCGGGTCTTAAAACAGCACAACTCAAAACAGCAATCTTGTACAAGTAGAGAGATTTTATATTGATTAAATAGAATGATTTTCATTTATTTATTTAAAATAATATTCCAGACAGCTCACTTTTCTTCATTGCCACTATTATTTTGAAGTGTTCCTATTATCTCGGGGTGCTTGTATCTGACAAACACCATTCTGACCGTAATAAAATAAATAATTAAAGTAGCGTTCCTTGAAGGAATGCGTATCGCCCGCTGCCTTACATTCCTAATTTGCTCACAAAGATCCTGCGTCATCTGTTAGCTCTCAGGTTGGAGGATGACACTCAGCTACTACCACACCAGGTCTTAGCACGATACCCGTAGAGCCGACTGGGTTACAGTTTTTGTGTTTGCTGCGGCCGTCTTTGAGTAAGGTTGGCTCCACAGACCCGGATCTTGCTGCAGGGATTATGTCTCCTCTCCGTCCTGGGAACACTTAAACCCCCAGGTTGGAGCTGGAGAGCGCAGCCGGGCGGAGGGATGGCTGGGGTTTCCTTCCTGGACCCCGTTTCCTCCGCAGGAAGAAGATGGATGGATGTCTGCACATTGTCACTGTTTGATAAATAAACTGAAACAAACAAACCAAAGTGAACCGTTGCAGTTTTAAAACAACTCTAATCACACAAAAAAAATCATACTGGTTCATACAAATGCTGTTTTATAACCCTTTATATTGCTGTCAGTTTTATATGCTTGCTTCTGTTGAATTATTAACCGTTCAACAGAGCACTGCTTTAAAAGATATGAACTATTGCTTTAAACCTTTTCAGAACATAAAACTTAGTTTTTCCTGATATAATCCTTAAAATGTTTCTTATTGTTATTTTAGATATCTTGGTTTTATTCTGACTAGTGTTCAGGTCATTTTGACGTGAAGAAACGCTACTGTTAATAAAACTTATAGGAGTACTACAAAGAGTCAGCCTTTAAAGTCTCTAATTATGATCCAATATTAGCAGGATGTACTGAAACAAGCCCACAGGACTCGCAACATTTGTGTGACACCCCTCAAAGTCTTCATAATCGTCTTCCATGAGAAAGCAAATGCCCCGTGAAATCAGGTCGACGTTCTGCGGATTAGCCTGTTTTGTGTGGAGAATTTGCTGTGCGGTGTTTAAATGAGTGTTTGTCCTGTTTAAGGTCCAGGCTGACGGGGCAGACGAGGGCTGCGTGACATTCGTGATGCACGACGAAGACCATACGCTGGGCAACTCCCTCAGATATATGATCATGAAGAAGTCAGTGCTTTGTTTTTGTTTTTGCAAACCGTGGCTTTAATGTGCAGCCCGTCTTTGACCTGTTTTTTATTATCACTCGTTGTACTCACGCACAAGCTGGGAGGAACTATTCTCTCCCCCCCATCAAAAATAAAAGATTATTATCAGCCCATAATCTTTATTCTGCATGTGGGATTTGTCCTCTGTGTTTTGGTTCGAGCCGTCAGGATGTTTCCACCAACACACCTTTTTTGAAGCAAAACATTCAGGAGGATCTCACGTCTCACTTTGACCTTCCTGTTGTCTTTTATCAGCCTGGATGTGGAGTTCTGTGGCTACACCATCACCCACCCCTCCGAGAGCAAGATCAACTTTCGGATTCAGACACGAGGTCAGAAACCACCTGCGTACCGCCACACTTTGTACCGTGTTTTCCAGACTATAAGGCGCACTTAAAAACCTTCAATTTTCTCAAAAAACGACAGTGCGCCTTATAACCCGGAGCTCCTTATATATGTAAGAAGTCGTAATGTTTTAGTACAACGACAAAGCTGAGCCGCTCGCATCATTAAGGCTCAGTTATAGTCGCAGGGCTCGATGCACGGCGGTGGAGGCGTTTATACTTGACGCTTACGTCGGTGCAGTATCCTCCGAAAAGACGGGGCTGTTTTGTTTCACTTAATTCGCCTTATAGTCCGGTGCGCCTTATATATGACAAAACTTTGAAAATGGATTATTTGTTGACAGTGTGTCTTATAATTCATTGGCGCTCTATAGTGCGGAAAATACGGTACAGTTACAGAGTTGTATCCGTTTTGGCCAAACCCTTAAATTAACATTATGTGCAATGCCATATGTTTACTGCAATATCTTGCATAACCTGTTGGAGTTTATAGGACGTGTTTTGGATGACTCTCAGCTACTACCACTCCAAACTTTAGGTCAGTAACTGTAAAAATCACTGAGTTATACCTATTGTTGCATAGAATAGAATAGAGTTTATTGTCAATGCACCAGAATTACAACAAAATTTGGGTTTGCTTTCCTGAGTGTAAAAATGCAACACAGTATAGAAATGATCTACCTTCCTCCCTCCCTACCTCGAGGTTAAAAACAAGACTAATAACACTGCAGGTGTGCAAGATTGGTATTACACTAGTTGTGCCATCTTGCGATTATTCAGTTCTTATAGCAGCTCAGGTTATTTAAACCTTTGTTGAGTTCAGTAAGTGTTTTTAAATTCGTTTGTCCTTCTTTTGATTGATCTCTACCCGTTTCCTGAAGGTAACCGTTCAAACCGACCATGCTCAGGATGAGTAATGTCCTTTAGGGTGCAGTGGGCTTTTTTTTTTCCCCAGACGGCAGGAACTGTGTAGTTCTTCCAGCCCACGTTCGTCTGGGCTGTGTTGATGACTCCCTGGAGCGCTTTCCTCTGATCCACTGTGCCGCTGAGCCCCGTCGCAGTGGTGCAGCACGTTAGGATGCTCTCTACGGGGTCAGGGTTAGTAAGTGTTGGGACTGCACTCTCAGGAAGCGCGGCCTCTGCTGGGCCTTGGAGGCGTTCACGCTCCGGGTCAGAGCCTGCTCGAAGTGGACTCTCAGGAAACAGAAGTCTGCTACCCTCTCCACACAGCCCCCGTTGTTTCCAACACATCATCTCTCCACCTTTCCCTTTGGTGGCGTGCCATAATACCCACTTTGTTGCTAAATAAACACGTTGATTGGCGTCTGCTGCGTTCACTTGTGCCACAGTTGTGCAAGAAAGGCCAGTGTTATCGTGAGCAGTAATCAATTTAAAAAAAAAAAAAAATCTAACTGGCCCTTTGCTAGTGAAAACCAGCAGCCCGATCACATGAAAGGACTCTGCAAGACGTGTTGGTAAAAAAAGGCTTTACGAGCACGAAGGATATGCGCTCACAGCTTCACTGCAGCTAAAATGCAATTACCTTTGAGGCATCGGAGAACAAGTCTCCCCTCTGCCTTCAGTCACCAGGCTGTTGAACGCGGCTTCTTATTTATTTCTGTCATTAGTCCTCCCCACCGTGACCGCAGAGAAGAAGCTGGATCAGTCATCCATGTTATCGGATGGAGAGGGGGGGACGACCACAACCAGTAATGGACTTTATTCATATGACTTTAATTTGACATTTTTGTTAAATTCATTTGTTCCTCGTCACAAAACGCTGCTGCTAAGTGTGATATGAGAAGACTGTTTGCTCCATCCTTTTTATTATTTTTATTATTTCTTTTAATTCTACATGAAATCCCCCCACCAGGACCAGAAAGCTTGTTTTATCACCGTTTAAATGGGATTTAAAGGAACAGTTTGGCAATTTTGATGTAGTTTTTTTTTTTTAACAAGTTATAACTAATAAATAAATAATAACCCTGTTGTAGACATCTCTTTGAGTGACATGAGTTTAGAGATAGGGTTTATGACTGTCAGGGGTGTCAAACTCCAGGCCTCGAGGCTCCGCTTGTCCTGGGAGTTTTAGGTTTTTCTGCTCCAACACACCTGATTCAAATGATTTAAACACCTTCTCACCAAATCATCAAGTTCTCCAGGAGCATGGCAACAAGTCATCCGTTTAAACCAGGTGTTTTAAAGCAGAAACATCTAAAACATGCAGGAGAACGACACCCGAGGAATGGAGTTTGACACCCCTGAGCTAAAGGCTAGTCTGATTGCAGCCAAAACCAGAGTGGATTGCTGCTATTTTAAAACGGCTCCAGTCTTCCAGCGGTTCACGTGAATGCTTTAATTTAAACCTTTACATGACCATCACTTTAGCATAACAGACACATTTTAGCCAAACTATTTCTGTAGGCTTCCTAATTTGACTTTTGATGGGCCTTTCATCAGGTATTGTATTTACGATCTTTAGTGGAAAGCAAAAATAATTGCAAACAGCTACTTTCTTTGTCGTTTCTTGTCTGTTTTCCTCATTGGACGACTTCCTGATGGGTTAATGGCTGCAGTCTTTGGGCTGTCTGGACCTCACGCCTCAAGTCCATACAGAAGCTGAATCTGAGCTCATATTTTCCTGATAGGAATGCTTGGATTTGTCAGCTTTAATGAGGTTAAGGTCAGGTGACTCAGCTGTCAGCATCTTTCTTTACTCTGTTCTCTCTTCAGTATCCCCGCTGCAGTGTGATTTATTTTCCGTAATGATTGAAATGAGGGGATCAGTGGTTTAGTGGTGCATTTTCTTGGTTAAATGAGAGAATGTAAATGAGAGTTGGTCAGAAGAGCATGGGCTTTAAGCAGCTGAGGTGGTGATTGTGTTTGATCTGTGTTTTCTGCTGTTTCAGGTGGAAGTCCAGCCGTTGAGCCGCTACGAAAAGGCCTGAACGATCTCCATGAAGTTTGTCAGCATGTCCTCAACACCTTTCAGGTACACCTGTGTGTCTGTTTTATACCGTCACCGTCTGCATTTTACAGGGGAAAAACAGTCAGCAGATAGTCTTCAGTTATTTCTGCGTAAGATGCCTTTTTTTTAGTATGATTTCCTGCAGATTCGATTAATTTGACTCAGAGAAACGTAACTTTTTTTTGTTACAAAAATAGTTTTCGTGTGAAGGTGGTAACAGCTCGTGTTGCCATTTCTGTCCAATCTTTGCCTCATTACTGTCCCTTCGACATATTTTTAGCACTGCTGTGACGTTTAGTTTGTCTTTAAAAGTGACACACGTGAGAAGCAAACACGTTCCTGTGATCCAAGCACACAGCTGGGCTGAAACGAATCAAGTATCTTGAGTATTTTGGCTAAAAAAACATCCTCGGGGGCAGAAATATTTGACTTGTTGCTGTGTTTAGTCCCTGCGACGGCGCATTGCTTCGTGGTTACTGATGTTCTGAGAAAAGGGCCGAAGTTTTAGGATTATAGGAAAAGTAAAAATACTTTACAGTAAAACCAAATAAGCTCAACACAACAACATCGTCCTGGTGTGTTTCTGATTGAAACAACAATTCTCATGGAGATGAGCAGTTTTTTTATGAAAGGGGGGTCTGGGGAGAAAAATGTGAGATTTCGAACATCAGAAAAGCATTTTCCTGGTGTTTGGAACGAGGCTGGGAGAGAGTTTGAAAAGTCCAAAATCAGCAGTTTTTGAGGAGAGTTTGTGAGAAGTTTTGGCGTTTTTGAAGGAGTTTTCAGAAAATCAGATGGAGAATTCATTCAGCCAGGACAAGAAACTATCTCCCAAGGCCGTAAACCCGAAGTAGATCTAGTCAAATAGATTTAAGAATAAAAACATGCTGAATGGAGATTTGAAATAGATTGTCTTGGCGTTCTTTATGGTTGATAGAATCCAACCGTTCTTTTCTCTGACGTTAATCTGTCACCCACTGCCTGGAGTACAACGCAGCGTCTCGGCCCCCAGCATCGACCAATCAGAAGCCTCGGCAGATAAACGAGAACTCTTGTCCAATCAGTGGTGTTACAATATTGGAAAATAATGGACCATGGATCGACAAAAATGATCAAAAACAAACTCTGGGAGGAAGAAAAATCACCTTTTTATTGTGAATAAAGTTCTATTTTGTGTCGTTATGCAGATCGTGGACAACACAGGGACTCTTCTAGGCAAACATTTACAAAATACTTTTGATCAATCAATGAAAAGTAGCCGTTGAAAAGGCGACTGAACCAAGGTTTTATTTGGTGAGTTTCACCGTTTGAACCCCGTACAGCACTGCATCATGATGCTGCCACCACCATGTTTTCAATAAAATCTGTTCCCGAGACGTTTTCGCCGACAGTACAGACAAACGAACGGGCAGAAACCTGATGGCTCTGTCCTGACCTCCGGCGGTGGGCGATAATGAGATCCTGCTGAGGCTGTGTTAGAACTGAGAAAATATCAGGAAAATTATTCATTTAGACAAGTTGATCAGAGTCACTTGAACTGATGGCAGGCGCTTTCCCAACAAGGCTGAAGATTCTGTTGCATCTTTTTTTTCCCCCCATTTCCTCTCCTCGATCCTTTATTTCCGTTGAATTGTACAAGAGACACAGTACGTCGCAGCCAAAAGGAAAACGTTTTGAAATGATTTCATTATTTGACGTCACACAAATCCATCATTGGTGTGCGGATTTTTTATATCCTCCGTGTGAGAGAGCACAGGTGGCTCCGGCTGTGAAAACGTTTTTTTACAAACTTTGAGGCGTTTCACTGGGATTTTATGGGTTAGACAGACACAAAGTGGAAGGAAAATGAAACGTGGTTTTCATCAGTCTTTACAAATAAAAACAGAGAAAGTGTGGCGCGCACTTGTAGTCAGCCTCTCTGTTTTTATTTATTTCTTTGCTGGGATCACAACTGCATGTGTTTTAAGGTATGTCTCCACTGGCTTTGCAACATCTGGAGATCGATTTTACTTCTTGGCCTTATAGCTCAAGCTCAGTCAGACCGGATCAGTGGTTTTCAAACTTTGTTGTGAACTTTTCGAGGTAAGAAAATGTTATGACCCCCCCTTCGGTTCAACAAGACTGAAACAAAGTGAGTCAAGTTTAAGTAATTAAATTTTTTTTTTTTTTTTTTTTTTTTTTTTTAGAAAACAAAACATAGTTCTTTAAAAGTTTCTCTTGGTCATTGTGTTAAAAAATGTGACTTATTTTGTGATGTTTTGTCTCTAGATAGCTATTTGGAGTGTTTTTGTTTTGTCCAAAATGAACAAATAAGAACTAGAAGAATAAAAACACTTAAATTTAAAAAGTACCTTATTGAACCATAACAATGAAGTTCAATCTGTGCACAAAAACCCAACAAGTGGAAATACCTCACAGCTCAATATTACTAAAGTATGAAAGGTTCTGTTTTTACTGTATATCTTTAAAAAAGTACAATACAGTTCAATCTGTTCTAAAGTCCAAACCATGAGCAGGTAGAGAGGGCTGATGTTAGTTTGGCTCAACGTTTTATTTTTCCGCTGATGCTGTTTCTGAAAGGGATCTTTCTGCTTTGTGATAATCATCGTGTTTTCCTTTTTAAAGATCCGAGCGGCTCACAGGGCTGCAGTGTAATGTTTCGACAAGTGATATTCATTTAAATCGACCTCACGCTGTCGGCTGGCACAGATTTCAGACACACAGACACGTCTCTTGATTTCCCACCCTTCGCCGTCATTCCAAAAAGCGAGATATTTCCTGTGCAGCTTTTTCTTTGAAGCGGCCTTTTTTTTTTCTTCTTTCCGCCCATATTTACATGCTGTTTGGAACAAGCGGCGTATCAGCCGGCCCGCACGCTTAACGTCCCGCTCGGATCCGGCAAGTGAAGGCGGAGTTTTTTTCCCCCCACCACCTGGACCGTTTGAAACGATCTGACGTGTTTTTAAGGGACACAGTCTTCAATCAGCAAACAGTTCCATCTTTAAAAAGATATTTTCCCTCTCCTCATCACTTCTATTACGGTTATGAGCTTCTTCGCGTTGGTCTATCATAAAACCTTGATGTTTGGCGTTGGAACGGGACAAAATGTGGGAAAAGTGCAGCAGGTGTGAACCCTTCTTCAAGCCACTGGGTTTACAGGTCAGGGATTTCAGAAAAGAAAAGTCGAGAACTGCTGATGTAGCACACGGAGAGCTGATTAGTCGAGTAACTGATGGATTATTTATAGGAGTACTTAAGTACAAAAATTCGATAGCTTCAGCCCTCGTACACACAATGGCTTTCATTAGGTTTTCTGCCTTTCTCTCTTTAGTTTTGCCTTTATTTCAAGCCAACCAAAATGCTGCCTCGTGTTAAACCTGACAGGAATGAGAACAGCTGGAAAGAGCCAGTTAAAGGCTTCAAATCAAAGTTTTCTGACGTGTCATTCGTTCGCGGCAGGACGTCCTCAGGTTCTTAGGAACCAGTTCCAATCGAGCGTCAGTGCCAGTGTTTTTGTCCTGAAGAAAAAAAAAATGCCAGAGTGTAAAAGTCTGGCTAAGCAGCCTGGCTCAGAAGTTGGCCTTTTTTATTGCCGACTTTATCCCGCAGCTGGAAATAAACTCGAAGGTATTAGCGAACAGACAGGATCGTCAGTCATCCTCCAGCTGTCGGCAGCATCAGTCGGCCTGAAGAGTCAGATCACCGCAGGGATTCTGTTTTTGTTCTGAGGAGAGCAAAAAAAAAAACCGACGGGAACCTTTCATTTCCCTTCAGGATTTTCTGTTTTACGGCGGGATAGTGTGATTAGGGCGGACAGCGGAGCAGTGGTTAGAGCTGTTGCCTCACAGCACGAAGGTTGCAGGATCACCTCCCGGCCTTCCCTTTCAGTTTGAACCAGTGTGTTTACTCCAGGTACTCCGGTTTCCTCCCACAGACCAAAAAACCTGCATGATGGGTTCATTGGTGACTCTAAATTGTCCCTACGTGAGAGCGTGAACGGTTGTTTGTCCTGTTCGTCTCCACGGCTACGTTCACACTGCAGGCGAATGCGACACAGATCAGATTTTTTCATGGCAGCGTGAAAGTGACAAATCAGATTTTTACATCTCTGACCCAGGTGTTTTCAGGATGTGGTGCTGAATCAGAAATATATCTGATGTTTTGTGAACGTTCATGTCTGATGACAGGACGGAGGTCCCTCAGGTCAAAGTCCCTCCACTCTTCATCCACACATGCCTCTGCTCAGAGGCAGCAGCCACAGCTCCAACAAAGGTCATCGTGAACATCTGTGCTCTTTTTCTTCTCCGTCTTCTTCCATCTTTCACCATTTGGGTGTCCAGTTGGTCTCCTTCAGAATCGATCCACACACGCTAACACTCGCAGCGTCCAGATTTCCTGCTGTAAACTCAGCGTGCGGAGGGTGACGTCAGGTCTTCTTCTGCTCATTCCAGGAAGTGGAGACTGTTCACACTGGAGTCTGATGGAGGTGGCATTTAAAACGTAATGTGAACAACCGCAGCAAAAAAAATCGGAATTTAGGCAAAAAATCAAAGTTGAGCTTTAAGACCTGCAGTGTGAACGTAGAACGTGTGTCCCTGTGATGGACCTGCGACCTGTCCAGGATGTCCCCTGCCTTTCACACAGTGACGGCTGGAGACAGAGCAGCTCCCTGTGACCTGGACAGGAAAAAGCGGGAAAAATGGATGGATGGTGTGATTAAACTACCTAAACATCTGCATTATTCTGAACATTGCTTTGATAATTGGTATAGATTCCCAGTTATCCAGAGTTAAAAAAAAATGGGGAATGAAGGATGTCTCGCAGGTTTTAGATGGGTGAATCTTGGAAATGATGCCTCCACCTGCTGGTCAGCACATTCTGCAGAAGCCTCCTAATAACGCCTTCATTTAAATCAGCTGTGTTTAAAACAGGAAAAACATCCGAAACACGTGGGACGGTGCGCTCGCCAGAGCCAGGACCAGGAGACACACCAGCCCTGGTTATTGCACCTTCCAAACTTTTCAGCGTCCGCGTGTCCGTCCGCCATCTTGACTTTGTTTCTGACCACACGTTCTTTTCATTTCATTCCAGGCGAGAGTGAACGAGTTCAAAGAGAGGCAGGATCAGCCCATGGAATGAGCTTCATCGTCCGACACGCAATGACCTGCAAAACATGAAGGGATCTGTTCGTGGAAAGAAAAGACAAAAAAGGCACTTTTATGTGCTCAACGCGACAAAAACTCCAAGTCTTTAGAAAGGTCCGAATAATGTCATTTGTACAATTATTGTATTTTTTTAGAAAGTTATTTTTTAATGTATAATAAATGTGCTTATTCTTGTGTTGGATTAATAAAATAAATACAAAACTTGCAAACAAAACCTTTTTTTTCACAGCAGTTTGACTTGTTCTGTTTATTTTTATGACTTATATAACTGTTTTCGAAGGACGCCCAAACCCTAAATGATCCGTCGGTCAAATTGATCTCTCTCATCTGTTTGTTTCTCTTTTTTTTTTTTATTATTAAGCTGTGTTTGATGAGTGAGGAAGAACTGGAAGCCGATCCGTCCCTATTAGCAGAGGAATGTGGTGCGAGCGGCTTCGTACGGAGCCGGAGGGACAGAAGGGAAAATCAGAGGAGAAAAGTGTAAATAATGAGGCTGGAGTTGGACGAGGTTAATCGCATCACATGCTCAGGACTGTAAATCTGTGGGAACTGAATATAACCGTGACTTGTTAGACAAAATAAACATGCCGCATGAGGGAAGGGGTGCGATAGGGGACGGCTGACTCGCAGTTTTTCAACTATTATTTGACATTTTTTGGAAAATAAGATGTTTGCTTTCTTGTAGAAGATGTCTGCCAGGTTGGCTGGTGAGGCTCTGCACAAATATCTGAAAAGGTGGAAAACTTTAGAGGAACATTTGTGTTTACGTGTTACTTTAATCTAGATAAAACCTTTAGAATGAGTAAAAAATATGCTTTTTTCTTTTGCCATCCAACCAATAAACAGAAATGGTGATTTTTCTATTAAACCTGCAGCAGGATGGAGTGAAACGTATTCATGGTGTCAGAACTTCAGCCTCTGCTGGAGATTTGACTTCAAATAAGATAAATGGTAATCGTGCGGTGTCCTAATTGATGTAGCTTATCAAAAGTCCGGCTTTGTCATCATTTGGGAGGTTCTGCAGTGTGTTGTTGAACCTCTAGGAGGCAGTTTAGCATTTTAGCCTTCTATTTAACTGCTTTCTTGATCCTTGTGTAAAATAACCCCCGATTTATTCTAGTTCTGACTAATTGTGTGAATGCTAATTCAGCATTCACACAAATATATTACTGTTTATTATTTTTCTGTTCATATTCTAACTATTACTGCATACTTGGTGCTTATTTAGAGTTCACACATCAAACCGTTCAGCTCATTCTGTAAATGGTTTTATGACATTTTAATGTATTTCCCCATAAAAATTAATTACCATCCATTCAAATCCTTTAAAAACTTTGCTCTCTCTATCTGCTTCACCATACTGTGTTTGTATTCTTATGCTAAGTTTAGCCGCCGTTCTGCTACATTTAGCTTTTACATAGTTTTTAACTATTTTTAGTCTTTAAGCTTTTTGCTCCTTTTGGCTTTCAGCTGAATTTCTGTTCATTTGGGTCCGAATTAAACTTATTTCTCTAAACTCAAAGAGCTTTTTACAACAGGCAAGATATTAAATGTTTATTCCCTTTAAGAGACACATGTAAAATAATAAAGTTTCTGTTTTGACCCCAGAGCAGCAGTCGTTAATGCTGCTGCTCCTGGAAGTTTATGGAGGCGTTTAGTTGGCGGTTCTTCTCTTTTTGCTTTTCATATCAAAAGTAAAAGACTAAATATTAAAGTTTTTTTGCTCAGGTTGTGAAATATCTGGACAAATATGACCCAGAATCTGGTCGTTATAAAGACAATTGGAGGGGGAGATTGGCCGTTCTGGTGAGAAATAGTGTTAAGCTAGGATTTTGAAGCTGTTGAAAAGATTTATGTGGCCAAATTATATCGCCAATAAAGAGCACTTCAGGGTCGCTCCTGCACCGGCTGACACGCTTCCAGTGACGTGATGCAGCATTCCCGCTGTTTCCGACTTTACAATGAAGCCCACAACAGATCTGAGCTGTCTCTTTAGGGCCTGACCTTGGCGTGTTCAGAAAACTACCAATAAATGTCTGAACGAAAGCTGTTTTCAGTCACGATCGTTCACTCTCAGATCTACTGTGGGGACGTCAGCAAAATCTACAGACCCCCACACGGGAAAGAGTGACAACCTTTTAATAAACACATAGATTAAAATGAGATAATTTATGTAGAGCTGCAGCCAGTGTGATCCTTCACAGATATATAATTGTTTTAAGTTTTCTAATATTGTGATAAATATGTAATCAATAACAGAACAAGATGCTAGTGAGACGTCAAATGATAAAAACTCTAAAAATAAAACATCTCCTGTCCAAAAAAACAAAAACTTAAAGCACTTCCTTTCAGTTTACATTATTGTTTGTGTACATGAAATGCTTCCTTTGTCGCGTGGGTTGTCGCTTCGAAAAACTGCTGCATGAAATTTGTCCCTTTTTTATGCAAACCGTTATCTTCCAGGCCTGGTGTGGTTTTGAAAGAGCCGTGAAGAGCAGGATTTAGTGCATGTGGGAGGAAGCCCCGGCTCTCAACAAGCCTTTATTCGAAACACATTGTGTTGATACGCAACAAATGTTCGGCGCAGCAGCAGAGAGGAGGGCCGAGCTCTCCGAAACTACACTTGTAAAAAACAGTTTCGCAGTCAGAGATTTGTTGCTGCGATTCGTTTGATTTCACGCAGCCTTGTTTTATCTTCACCCTCTCTGTGTTCAGAACCTTATCTTTATCTGCGTTATTAATGTGTCGGTGTCCTTTTAAAAAATGAAAAATAAAAAATCAGGCTTCAGATGTGCACACATTTGACCTCAGGATAATTTATTGTCTTCTGACGGCTGTATCATTTTTTAGACACTCCCCTTTCAAATATATGCCAGTGCTCAATTGTTTTCTCTAAAAATGCAGATATTGTTCAAGTTCAAGAGTCTTTATGATCCCCAAAGGGCGATTTGTTTCAGTCAGTAGAAACACAAACACAAGGAGCATTAATACATGACAAGAAAACATGCTAAAATTAAAACACTAAGACCACAGCTGTTTATCTAACAGCCTGATCGCTGCAGGCCTAAGTGAGGTTTTCAGTCTTTCAGTCCTACGTCTTGGCAACAGATACCTGCGTCCTGACGGGAGGGCCCTGAACTCACCGTGGACTGGTCACCCACTCCACGGTGAGTTCAGGGTGAGTTCACGGTGAGTGACCGGGATCGGTCCGGTCTTTTCCACTAACCTCCCCTTGTGCAGGTCAGTGAGGTTCCTCGGGGCTGCGCACATCCTGACAATCCTTAGAGTTTGTTCCTGTTCTTACGTGATAAAGATCCAAACCAACAGATGGAGTTACAAGTTAAAAATGAGGCTTGATCAAACATGAATAAAACATTTTCCATGGAGGCAGAATCCACGTTAAAACCACAGAGCTTCAGACAGAAACGCTTTCTCTGATGAGCCCTAATGCAGTCCACGTGCAGGTCAAAGGTCACCGTGTGTTCATACTGGCGCGCCATTTATAGTCACAGGAACAACTACTGAAGAGTTTTTTTTCTAAAATCTATCAACACTTTAAAAGCCACAAGATGAGAATTAATTTGAAGGAAAAAAAAAGGATAAAAGAGCAGCTATTAAAGTTTCCTTCAGTGGAATTTTTCCAAGGTGTTTTCGTTTCCAAGAACCATCGGAGATAAAACAGAACTGCTCAAAATCTGTAACTTAATTTCTTTTATTTTTTTATTTCTGAGACTGAATCTGTGTTACGTCGCCCCACAACTGGTTTCCACAAACAACGTTATGATGTGCGATGACCGCAGGTCCGAAAGCTAAATTATCTGAGCCCTGGAAATGTAAGATATTTGCTGTTTTCCTTGGATGATCTGTGAGAATAGATGAAAACCAAGCATGACCTTTTCTCTCAAAGGAAATAACAGAATTCTTAACATAATATTTCATTTTCAGCAGACCGTTAACAGACAGACACCACTGTTTTTGTTCCCTCTTAACAAGAGTTCACCGCTCTTCCGCTGCACCTTTCAGAGTATTTTGTAAAAGCATTGCTAATATAACTAGGACCACATGTGGTTTGCATTCAGAATCTGCCCCATTATCATTGGCCACCATGTTGAATGATCTTCAGACTGTTGTATGCCGTCTGTAGTCACTGTCAGTCAATGATTTGTAGATTGGTCAGTGAATAAATCAAACAACACGTGCTATAAAATAACATTTATTATATATAAACAATAAAAGAACAGAGTAACTATATTCAAATCAACAGGGTCGTCATTGTATTTACATGGATTTTGATGTTTTACCTCACATTAATAACCATGACTGAACCAATCCAGTTTCACTGGGAATGCAACTGGATTACTGAGACACAAACAGACTACAGCTCAAATAAAAAGTTTATTACCGCAGCCATCACAACTTTTCACCGATGAGTCAGCCATGTTGGATTTTGAGGTCGGGGCTAGTCGGGAATCTCCGGCTTTCTGAGATGGAATTGCAACTTTGGGGCCTTCCAGCTGATTTTTCTCCAGCTTCCGAGTACAAACTGAGTGCACCAATAAACCCAGTGCAGTGACAGCCTATTCCACCGCCATGGACCACAATTTGCTATGCACTGCGTACTGCTGCATGCATTTAGCGTAGTATTAGTACACATAGTTGATGGTGTAGATATTCTCAGTCCACTATGACTGGTTGTGAACAGAGCTCCTCAGGTGTTTACTAAGAAACTGCTTCCAATAAGAGGACATTATTGCTTTGAAGCTTTTAAGTGCCCCAAAACTATGGACTGTAAAGTAAGTAATTAACTATTGTCACAGTCAATCAACAATTAGGAGTTTTGTATAAAAAAACTTTCATAAATATGGATCAAAGTTCATCAGGTTGGACAAATGTTACCTCCAGTGACCTGATGTATCATAAATGAAACCCCTGGAGAATAAATTTCTCACAGTTGTCATGTTTTTCCTGTATTAAGTTGCTTTATTTTGCTTTGTTAACTGTCAGTCCCCAGTGGAAATTACAGTAAACTAATTAAACTATTCCAGCAGCAGTTTCACCCTGCTCGTTTTATTCCTTAAAAGAAAGCATGGCTGTTCGAAGGAGAAGGAAGCGGCGTGACGCTGCTCCGCTGCACAGATGTGAAGGCGGCCAACAGGAACTCAAGGTTGGGTCAGAGACATTGTTACTTCTTCTACTTCCTCTTGATAGTGAGGTTTTATTGTCTTCCCAGCACTTCACCAGAACCACAGCTGACCCTGGCAGAGCCATTCTCATGACCTCACTGAGCCACTGAATCGTAGTACTGACGTAGTTTTTTATGTTTTTGGGAACAATGGAAAGGCAAGTTTGACTTGTCCCTCTGATATTGTCTACAACCTATTTCCGAGCAGGAACCAACTATTTTGCTGATTTCAGGGGGAAGATTTTTCACTTTTATCAGAAATCAAACATCACAATAAATGAAAACTTGCTGTACAACATCGGGAATAAACGTAGATTATGTGAATTTTTGGCAAAGGCTGTTTTCTGGGCTCTGCAGATGGATATGAGGAGTTTTTTGATGCACTGACTGCGTGTTTTTATTAAAGCAACATTGTCATTTGGCAAAGGAGATATTGTGTCTAAACATGAACAAACCATAAATCAGTTCTACAGAAAGTATCTTTATGAATATATAAAAACTGTAATCAAGACTTTTCAGAACCAGCACATTTTTTTTTCTTCAATGAGAAGTTAAAAAAAGAACAAAAAAGGTTTCTCGTGCTCATCCACAAAACTGTAAAATGCAGTTTTTTTAAAGTTACATGACTTAAGTTTCATATAGTTTGTATTAACTGCAGGACAGACAACCATTTACGAGCCTTTGTCCTTTTAAAAGCTTTTAAATAGCCTTTGTAGATAAAATAGCATTCCATAATAACCAATTTGAGCTATTTTAAAGTTAATTTTCGACAAACAGAGCGTCTCTGTAACGCTGTGTCTGTCAGACAAAAAAATCAAAATGTTTGAAAAGAATCTGTGGACATTTGGAGCCGAGGAGTAACACAAGCTCCTCATGTGTTTTTGTGCTCCGGTCGTAGAAAAATAGAAGCTGCATTGTTCGAAACAACTTTGCGCACTACGGCGATCATCTGGTGTTTCTCAGAGTTCGTGTACGACCGCCGCCCCCACATGACTTAGAGCAGAGATAAGATTTCGGACGTGGCGCTTCGCCACATGACTAAAAGGTGCACAGTGGGGCCCATTTTAATCCAGCTGCTACATGAATGTCTTTGTCTGCTACTGATTTTAAACATCTTGTAAAAAAAAAGGGCGTCTTTGCATCTTTGAGGCGTCGAGTCTCAAAGGTGCCGGTCCTTCGAGCCGCAGAGAACTCGGCGTCACAGTTTCTCACCAGCTTTTCTCTGTGAGGTATGAAAGCTTCAACAGGTAGTGCTGATCAGTGCTTATCCATATATGAAGCACGTGGGCTAGATATAAGCAAAGCTCTGCAGTCTACATGTAAATAGTACTGTACATTAGTTTACAAGTGGCTTGACTTAACTTTCTCTTCAAATGCGTTAATCTTTCTGGTCTATTGAGAGGCTTTAGGTCGTCTGGACCCGCCTCGGTGTCAGAGAATGAACAGCATTGGTTTCATCATAGCTTGTGCAGGTATTATTGCAGCCTGAACAGGTACAGTCCTGTTGGGGTTGATCTCTGAGCATCTCAATCTGAAGTGACCTCCTTCATTTCCCACTCCTGACTCAGACCTGGACATTGGTTTTTGTTTCTCTACGTCTCCATGAACTGATGGGAACCTTGGTTTGGTAGCTGAGGATTGCGAGGAGCACGCGTGTGTGTCTGTGTGTGTGTGTTTTATGAGGAGCTCGTGTATTTCTGACTGGAGCGCGAGCTGGAGCGGTCGAGTCCGTTCCCGTGGCAAGAGCCCTTCCAGCGTCCACTGAAGCCCCGCTCGTCCAGAGGAGACGTTCTGTAGCACCAGCAGCACAGGCAAGACTGCAGGACGATGACGCAACATCTGATTAAACTCATGTTCTAAAAGAAAAAAGGGCGCAGTTTTCAATTAAAGTCAAATTCTTCGTTCCTACCTGGAAACAGTTCTTGAACTTCTGGCTGACAAAGTAGAGGGCGATTGGGTTAATGCAGGAGTTTAGAGAGGCCATGTTGATGCCGATGTAATCCATCACTAGGAGGAAACTGACAGGGAGGAAAAGGGTTTACTGTAAGGACGACAGGAAGTCAAAGAGCAGAGAACAATACGCTCTCATTAAGTGAGATTTCTACCTGAGCAGCTCACAGCGGTTGGGGTCATTTTGGTCGTAGACGGTTTTCTTCAGAATGCGGCTGAGATGGAGGGGCAGCCAGCAGAACGCAAAGATCAACACCAAGCAGAACACCGTCTTCGCCACTTCCCTCCGCTGCGCCGAACACAAACACAGAGAAGGTTTCCTTGAAGCAATAGTTCACATCTTCTTAAGTGGGGTTCTGTGGAAAGGTTATGAACCACTAATATCTGCTGTAGGCAGCTTTTGGAACAACGATCAGCCGTCTGGAAAAACAGAGTTTCATTCTGACCAGATTCACAATCTGGGCCAAGATCAAAATGATTAGCTGCCATCTCCAACCAACTCCAGCAGATGATTGCACGGCTCTTATGAGCCGACTAGGATAGCTCTACATGAATCAGAGAAAGAAGTCCAGCTCGGCAACAGTAACTGTAAGCACTCCTGTTTCTTTTCTTATCATAGCACAAAAATGTTTGACAACTGGCAGCAATTCTTAAAAAAAAACATTCACAACTCAATGGCACATGCAGACGTGGTTGTAAGGACTGTTTCTTGTATCTACTGTGATGTTGTGAACTCTGATGCTGATGTCTTTGCTTAGATCAGGGCTGTTTAACCAAACATCTAGGAAAAGACCACTCCAGGACATCAGCATCAGAGTTCACGACACCAACAATATATTCAAGGAACAGTCTTTACCACATGTTTATGTGTGTGAACCTCTTCAGGAATTGCTGCCGGTTGTCAAAAATGTTAGTGCAATGATACCAGAAATAGACAGAATATTTACTGGTTTCCCCTATAGGATAAAATACAGGGGAAGCAGGCCTTTTATCTCATGCACACAAGAACTGCAGGATTCGTTTGGCTCAAAAATATCAAAGTGGTTCACGTAAAAGCCTTTTAGGAACTTTGACATCACTGTCGTTTTCACATTAGACATTTGTTTGAAAAGAGTCCTGTGGTTGTTTGGAAGGGCTAACAGCAACAGCAGCTAGCTGTAGCACTTTCTGTGCAGCCAGGGGCAACGTCTGCAGGAATACCATAATATCTCTGCTAGGATAACCTCATAATGTGAAATTGAAAGTGATGTAAGGGTTTAGAAAATGATTGTATTTGCTAGCCGTTGGTTAATCTAAAGAGCTCAAAGAGCTATCTACAACAGGTAAGATATTAATTGTTCATAAACTTTCCAGAAAAGCCAACTTCAAAAGATACTTTTGAGAAAAGGTCAGAAGTTATAAACTCTAAAAAGACTCGTGGTGAAAAAATTGTATCAGTTATATTTTTTTTATCATGAATATACCTTTGTAATTAAAAATAGTTTCATGTTTGTTAAATTATCTTGAAGATCAGTCAGTGACTTTAATGCACTGGGAACATTTCAGAAAGCGTACAGGTCATGACTTCCTGTTTTTAACCGATGGGTTAAAAGGAGAAGCAGGCTCCACCATCGTTCTGCACGTGTACCTGTTTCATGTGGTCGTTGAGTGCGATGCGCATGCCTTTTTTTCGACTGAGCATCTCACAGGACATGAGTGTGTAGAAGATTCCCGTGCACGCCAGAGGGAGGCAGAAATAGAAGCCGAACAGCCACCAGTCTTTAAATTCCTGGTAGAACTGGTGAAAGAAGAAACAGCAGCGATGAGGACAGTTTCATCCTCACATCACAAATAACTGCATGTTTTCATCATGTGGTTTACTTCAAAAGACACCATTTAAAGCTATACATCAACAAATACTATCCCACAAGTTCTTCTACGCTATTATTCTCTCAAACATTCATTGTTCATAAAAGGGTTTTATTACATTTTATGACTTTTACTGGTTTAGAAACAACTTCCATTCAGAAGCAGAAACATAATTTAAATGAAACAACTGTCTGTAATTTCCTTTTTCCTCTCCAGCTTTATGAATTCATCTGAACTTTGTGGGAAAAAGACACATGAATCGTGCTTTGAATTTAATAATTACTTTTGGCAAAGACAAAAAGAGACCCTGATTAAACAAACTAATTTTGTTGACATTCGTACTTGACCAGGTGCACGCGGATATTAATCCAGAGATTTGTATTCATCATCCAAAGAGTCCGGTCCAAATGAATGGAGTAATTCTGACCACATGTATGTGGATTTTATGTAACATTGGTTGTTCTATTTTTATTTCTAAGGAACAGCTTAGAACGTTGCTGTTCTGCTGCTGAACTCGTTCATGTTCTTATCTTCACACATTTTAATGTGCATTTTTGTCATCCTTATCTCATTTCTTGATAAACAACCTTTTTTTTTTAAAGTTGTTATGACAGTCGGCGCTGTTGGTGTCAGGACTAATTTGTCATTTTCATTTCACTGCACTCTTCGGCATGAGTAGCAGAGCTCGTCGGCTTATCAGTTTTGGACTAAACTGTAAAAACTACGAAATGGAATACCATAAAAGTCCAGGCATGCGTGGTATTTAGGAAGCTGTGCCTCCTCCTCTGGTAATACCTGCTGATCACATTCTCAACAGCCTCAGATGAATTTAAGCCAGTATCTCACTGGGCTGCGAATGTTGGTGACTCGTTGGCAAATGGGAACTCACGATGAAGTTTTCAAAATGTCCCGAAACGTTTGTGGGGTTCTCTTTAACTTTTCTCTCCCGAGTCGCAGAGGCTTTGCAACCTCGTCGCTTGAATTTTTAACATGTTTAAAAAAGAGTTGTGAGACGAAATTTCTCTCAAAATAGTCACAGAGTTGTTGCAGACACCTCCAACCCATCTCAGTTTAGTTCCTGTAATTGTAGAGCTGTATTTTGACACGGGCACAGGAGTTCTCCCTGAGTGTCCAAGTCTAAAAATCAGGCTGCTGATGAATAATATTTTATTTAAAAACTAATCAAAATCTTTTTTTCTTTTTTTTTTTTAATTTCAAAAGCGTAGACCAGTAGATTCAATCATAAAGGTAGGTGCAGCTGCATAGGTGGGTACGATGTGGGTGGAGGTGGTCAACAAAATATTACACATGACCAAGAATGCAGTTTGACAAGCCATGCACACAAACATATGCCATGATTTTCAAAAACAGGCCGCACAAAACACGGCCACACGGCTCACTGGTTGCTTGGTCGCAAACACCTAGAGTTCAGAGAGACTGCAAAAGAAAATTCACCTAACTAGTCTCTTACCCAGTGTTGTTTGCTTGGTGTTAGTTAGTAGTGAAACTAGTTGTGAAATTGGAAATATATCAAGTGAATATCATCGTAAATTTGAAAGGTTGCTGATCTCAACAGGGTTCCTTGTGATGAAACAAAAAGTCAGCAGACTAAGGAGATTAAAACCTGACCAGAAATTGGGTTTCCTGATATTTAGGTGGATGATCATGTAACTGATTCTGTGTGTGAGTGTGTGTGTTTCTGGCTGTTAGCCAAATATTTCATGACTCAGTGGGCAGATTTTAATGAAACTTTCAGAAAGTAATCATTTCATGTACAACTACGAATTTTGGAGTCAAGAATCAAGATGGCTGCCACATCTCATCAGCCTTAGGAAACACATAAAAGCCTGTAACTTAGTTTTACAGATACTGAACCAAACATGAACGTGGTAGTAGCTGAGAGTCATCGCTGACACATGGTGCAAGTGCTAACAGATCACTCAAGATCTTTGCTTAAAACTTTGGCATGCAAGGCGGAGGGTGATACCCATTCCTTCAAGGAATGTTCCTTTTGTTTTCTGTGTTTTTGAGCTGCTCGTAGGGCCTAAGATGATTTTGGGTTTGTTCACTACTCAGTGGGGCGTAACCTCGTTGAGATACATGACATCATCTGTTGTGTTTTATGTGAATGCAAGAGGTCTGGTACACAGACACAATCCAAACCAAAAGGAGCCGTTTACTTCCCTACAAGATACTGCTCCTTTACTGCAGCTCATGCTTTTCTCCAGGAGATTCTTGTATAGCGTCTACCAAGGAGTGAAGCATGCTTTGAAAGTGTAATATCAGCTGCCTCATACAGCGCTTCGCTACTTTTGACCAATCAGAGCAGACTGAGCTTTTTGGACAGTAAAGCAGCTAAAACAGAGCACTTTACTCAGAGGTACTTCAGCATTGAGTTTGTTGTTGTTCAGCTGGTTTTATAACCTGCCTCTAGAACAACCTAAAGAAAAAACAATCAGATTTTGAACTTTTTAATAAGCATATCATGACAGTATCAGAGTATATTATATCAGAGTGCATATCACCCGCCACTTTGGATACCAAAGTTTTGTACAAAGATGTCACATCTGTTAGGGATCAATGTCTGTAAATCTGACTGAGGTATATTCATTTTTGTGTTGGCTATGCTTGATTAGCTGTGGCGGCCATCTTGGCTTGGCTTGACTAGAAAAATTGTTGTGTGTGTACATTTAATGACCACTTTCTGAGCGTTTCATTAAAATCCATCCATCGGTCCACAGTCAATTATACTGTTGTTCTTCGCCATGAAAGGCAGGCGATAAGCGGCTTACGCACTGAGTGAAGTCGTTGCTTATACCTTCAAAAAGCTGGTGGCCTGTTCCGGATGCAGCAGGCAGACGCGCAGCTTGGTGCCTCTGTAGGACATCTCCATCATGTCAAACGCCAGCGCCTCAGGGACCGCCAGCACCACGGCAGCCAGCCAGATCAGAGTCACCTCCACTGCTTTCCACAGAGGGATCCCCATCCCCTTCACCCTGCTCCATGACGTCACGGCATGGTAGCTACAGAAAAACAGATCTGCGGTCTGAGCTTGCATTAAAGGGTTTGTTGTCAATAATGTGTGTGTGTGTGTGTGTGTGTGTGTGTGCTCACCGGTCAATGCTGAGGGCACACAGGCTGAGGACGGTGATTCCCACTGAGGCCTTCTGGATGAATGGTATCAGCTTACAGACGTACACGCCAAACGGCCAATCCACAGCAATTAACTGGAGAAAAGGATTAAATACCAGGATACACAGGAAAGATATTTTTAATAACAGAAATGTTAGATGTTCATTTAGGGGTCTTTTTTTATCCTAAGTACTTCCAACATTAATTTTGCCAATGCCAAAACCTACAACAGAGAGCTATTCTTCATGACTGAAATTCCTCATCTGGAGGAAATCAGTCTAATCAGAGTTAGGACAGCGCATGCAATAACAATGAATGATGTATTTTATAGTTAATACATGGCTATGAGATGAAAAAAAATAAATATAAGTTTACAATTATTGGGGTTTCTACATGTCTGTTTTTCATTTCTCCAAATTAAGAAAAAAAAACCCAGAGTAATATGTTTATCAATTCTAAATAAATTTTAGATTTTGAAACTAAAACTAGTTTCAGGTACTGTTTTGTGTTTTGGCTTTTGAGTCCCACTGGAGCTACATTATCATCTGCTGATCATACTCGAACACGCACCAGGAAAGATAATAAACAAACATATCTCCAAAAATCCTGAACTTTGATTTTTCAAATTATTTGCTTGTTAGTTTTGTATGAATGGTCTCCTGTTGTCTGGATGAAAAGCCTGCACAGCTTAACTTAAAACCAAATCTAATGGCAAACCACATCTATGAACATGTAAATAAATGAGGGTTAATGACAAGAGATTTGCCAAAAGACATGAACAACAAAACCCCTTTTCAATAGGTTTCCCAAATTTGTAAAAGCGCATGGCAGGGACGTTATAAAAATTACATTAAATTCAGGACTGCACAAAAGATCAAAAATGTTTTGTTATTACAAGATCACTATCAGGATTGCAGAGGACTGCATTAAATCATAGGCTAATAATAGCCTAATATAGTCTAAGTGCCATTCTTTTATGATTTGCATGCCAATAATATACACTATATGGAAAAAAGTAGTTACAGCAATTGTTGAATTATGGCGTTTCAGGGGTTTGGGCTCGGCGCCTCACCCCCGATGGTGGCTAATCTAAATGCTTCAGCATACCAAGACATTCTGGACACTTCATGCCTTCAACATTGTGGCAACACTTTGAGGAAGGCCCTTTTCTATTCCAACACGTCTGTATCCCAGTACACAAAACAAAAACTATAAAGGCATGGTTGGAGGAGTTCGGTATGGAAGAACTTGACCAGCTCGCACAGAGTCCTGACCTCACCTGGCCTAACCTTCTCGTTCAACATCCGTGCCTGACCTCGTGAATGCTCTGCAAAATGAATGAGCACAGAAACACCCCACGATCGTGTGGAAAGCCTTCTAAGAAGAGAGGAAGCTGTTGTAGCTCATATAGTGCGTTTGGCCAATCCAACGGACCTTGATCCCAACACCCAGTTTAGATGTGTTTTGTCTTCATGACAGAACAAAAAGAGAGGAGTGAGGAAAATGTGTTTTTCTATTTTTTTTTGCAAAAGATGTTGTCATTGCATAGCATGATCTCCAGTAATGCCAGATTGTCACGGGCTTGTTAGTCACGTTGAAACTTGGAAACGTCACATACAATATATGCCATAATAATTAAATTTTAGCAATGACTAAACAATGATGCTCCACAATCTTATGCTTCCCTATGCAAATGCTCTGTCCTCACTGCCACGGTACTGTGGTGTACTTGTAGAGTACTTATGGAGCTTTTACTGTACTTGTCTTTCTTGTTTGTCTCTTAAGGAGCATCCTCCTTTGTGTTCTTGGCTTCTGTACAGTGCAAATACCAAACCGTTTAATTTCATGTGGTTGCTGCGGTGTACATACTGTGTTGCTGGAGTTTATGTGGTGTTGTAAGAGTACCAACATAATCCACACAGCGGTTTTTCGATACCCGTTGTGTGCTGTGTCTGATCACACGTGTACGGATTTCAGAACAACAGTTTCGACTTGTGATTCACTCCACAAGCATGGGCCTTGAGGAAAATGATGTGCAAGATGCTGCTGTGGGTTCGGTTTGGACTTTACTTGAAGACGAGGAGGACAGAAGCCAAATTTCCAGACTGAGACCAGCCAGAGGAGAGAAAAAGAGAGCAAAGAAGAGTGAGAAGACGATGAGTAAGAGCACGGATATAGATGCTGACAGAAGGCTGACATTCAGCCATTACCACAGGCTCATGGAAGAATTGTGACTACAGGATGCTGGTGAATGCCCCAGATAGGCTGCAGCAATGTCACACAAAAGAACAAAACACCACACCAATAAAACAACAAGACGATTATTTCACGGCAGCATAACATACACCATGCTTACGTCATAGTATGCTTTAACTCAGGGGTCTCTAACCCTGGTCCTAGAGAGCTTCTATCCTGCATGTTTTACTTGTTTCTCTGCTCCAACACAGATGATTTGAATCAATGGGTGATTAACAGGCTTCTGCAGAACATGAAGAGGTAATTTAACCACTGAATCAGGTGTGTTGGAGCAGAGAAACAAGTAAAACCTGCAGGATGGTGGCCCTCCAGGACCAGGTTTGCCTGCCCCCGCTGAAACCTCAATTCAAAACATATAAAACTAAAAACAGGCTCAGTCAGACACAAATGTTAAAGTTGCTCACCTTATACACATTAATGGGGATGGCAATTATAATATAAAGCAGGTCTCCCAGTGCCAGGCTGCCAATCAACACGTTGGGTCCATTCCTCATGCACTTGTTCCTATATATGATCCTGAGCAGCGTCGAGTTGCCAATGATCCCCAGCACAAAGATCAGGCAGGATATGATGGTGTTCACGTACTTGAAGGCATTCTTGATCTCTGTCTGCTTTAAGCACATGGGTGGGTAAGGGCTCCGCGGGGGGCCCGGCTGGAGGGGCGGAAGCGGGACAGATGTGTCGTTCTTAAAGGTTTCCGAAGCCTCTGGCACACTCTGGGAATCGCGGACGAACCTGGAGGCTTGTGCCTCCACGATCACCAAGAGACAGAGCAGCAGGACAGCCCTCATCTTCACACGAGCGTCACTCTTTCACTACAAGATGTGGCTCCAGGCAGTGTGGATGTGTCAAGGCTTGTGTGTCCTGCAGGGGGGGGGGAAAAAACAATCAAGCATTGTGTTAAACAAAGACATAAAACCTTCTGAAGCTGTTTTACAAAAAGACAATACGAGCTTCCTGAAATGAACGGTGACAGCAACGATTTAATGATGTCACATTTTATGAGACAGTCATTGTCCCCAGAGGACAAACTCTAATTACTTAATTCATAATAACACCAGAAAGTCCGAATCTTGTTGAAGTTAAAAACGCTCAAAGCCTTGTTCATTTATTGTGTGAGTATTAATAATGCATAGATAAAGCTCACATGGTAAGTGCAGCCGCAGATGAATTGTAGTCATTTGACTCTGATCCCACTCTTTAACCCCTCTCCTATCTGGGACTAACATCCATCCTGGCTGATCTGTTCGCAAGAGCTGGCCGTTTATCATTTAACAGTAAAATGCATGTTCACGATTTTAATGACCATTTGAAATCAGACCTCACTTCTAAATGCATGCAAACAACAGAGCACTTTTTCCTTTTGCACATCGTTAGATCTTTTTAGTACAAATAGTTGGGGCTGCGATCCCTTCTTGTGGTGGCTGAAGGATATGGCCGCTTAACTCAACAGCAACTTTATACAAGCAGCAGCAAAGGATTTAACAGTTTTTAATAGGCAGAGATGCTAACAGAAACGTTGTTGGCTGTCGCACTGTCACAGAGGAGGCCAGATATAAAAACACCAGCAGAGACAAATTTCCACTTCCTGTTTACTTACAAGCTGGCGAAGCACACGTAGGTCCAGTTATGTAGTTTCAGTGTTGCTGTTGCTGAGAACATTACTTTTTTTCTGGAAATTAATTGCCACCAGGATGAAAGAGTGTCCCTTATCCTTGAGGTGTAGGTGAACAGCTGAGTCTTGTCCAGAAGAGTTGGCTCTCCAGTGTTGAGCCATGCGTCTGTGGAGAGGCTGTTTGGTTTCTCCAATATAGAGTCCTGCACATTGAACTGCAGGCACCACGTCGCTCAGTTTGTGTTTTCAGGATGGACCAGCTTCTGTCTGAGAGTCCTGTTGGGTTTGGAGAAAATCCTTCTGAGCCTCTCAGATACTCCAGCAACAAAAAGGTTGTCTTTTCCTTCTTGTTCTGTGGCCTGTTTTAAAAAAAAAAAAATGCTCAGCTGCCCTTCTGGCAGTAACTAAAAACGCTAATGTTGCTACACAAAGGTCTTCATAATATGGCGGCACAAAATCTCATCTCAGGGTGGCCATTCCAGTGTTTCTGTAGTTCAGTGCCTCCTAATAAGCTGCACAACGCATTCGTCATGTGATGTGCAGAAAGAAAACGGTTTTCCATTAGCCTTGTTTTTTACTTTGTCTTGTTATCTTATGCAAGTGTTAAATGAAGTTACCATTTTTATTTGAAAGCAGCAGCTTCCTGTTATTTCTTTGGGTCAAGTCTGCAAATAGCCCAGAGTTCTTTTAACAAATGCCACAAACATCTCTGTAAACTTACAGCTTGTGAATGACCAAGTCAGGACCTTCAGTCTTTCAGTGTAGACTCTGAAATTATTACCTTTTTTATGAGTAAAATAACATCCACATGTGTCATGTTTACCTTTAAGAAGAAACAGTTGTTAACCAAAGTGATTTCTTGTGCAAAGGTTTTGGCTTGCAGGATGAATCTCCCTCACCTCTGGCTTTTTTCTACCCTTCAGATCTCATTACCACCTTTTTCAGGATGGTGACTCAACCACTTTAATAGGAAGACTGGGCAGGGCTCCTAGAGTTGACCTTCTGGCCAACATTACTCACAGGCAAATGCCAAAACTTTGGCAGACAACTTATTTAAATAAAACTGACACCAACAAGTTGGTTCAACTGGATGATTCAGGAGAGAACTGCTCTTCAGTGAACAGGTGTCATAAAATATTAAGTTATTTGATAAAGGACAAACTTGGAAAATGATCAGCACGTAGCAACAACACCTGCCAGAAGTGAGAATATTTATCACCCGCTGTCAAAAGGCAAAATATGGACTATAATGATGCGTTTGCCTCTGTCTGTCTGTTAGCCAAATCTGTTATGAACCACCTGACGGTTTTTAATGAAACTCTCAAAAAGTAATCATCGGACCTACAGCTACAACTGATTCGCCCCAATTGAAGATGACCGCCACAGCTACTCAACCTTAGCAAACACAAAGATGGCTGTAAGCCAGTCAGTTTTACAGATATTGAGCTAAAATTCGATGTGGTGGTAGTTGAGAGTCATCCCCAACACATATTCTGAGCACTGACAGACTGCATGAGACCTCAAAATGCTGCGTGGGATTACGCTCCATCATGAAATGAACTTAGTGCAAATCTCTGGCACAGAAGGCGGCGGGTGATATGCATTTGTTAAAGGAATGCAAGGCCTATTATTTTTTTCCTGTAAATTAGAAAAGTGATGGAGGCAGCGGGTGGTGAAATAAAACCAAGCCACACAAATGCACCAGTGGTAACTGAGGTTAGCTGAAGAACAGTGTGTCGCTGTGTTCGGGGCGGTGAAAGCTGTTCTTTCTCTCCCAGGCAGCGTTTGACCCTCCAGTGCTGTGTGTATCCTGAAGAAATGCCCCAGGCGTCTCGGGATCAATGACCACGATCACAATAACTCTGAAGAGTCTCTCGCTGCGCAAACCGCTTGATGTGACCGTTTGGACAGAAGACGCTTGTGAGCAAACGTTTGAATCTGGAAGAGGACTTCTAACATTTACAAGCAGCATGCACACACCAGATTATATGCAGCCAGTCATGTGCACACACACATAAAAACAACATTCAGCTCCAAAACTTTTTTTTTTTTTGTATCAGGCCTGTACCACAAGTAATTAGTTTGGAACAATTTGTTCATAATTGTGTTTTTTGTAACATGAATGATGTCTTTGTGTGGAGCAACATGGTAGCTCATTATGAGTGCAGGATTGTCTGATTTAATTAGGGAGCTGAGTTTTGACTGGGCCGATCCTTTTATTCGATTAGCTTTCAGAATCTGTTGAAAACAGGTCATTCTGTCAGCGGTAAGAAAATGCACGACAGTCTTTTTGGACACAAGGGTCAGAAGAGAAGCGAGCGATAAAAATGTGTCAAAAGAAATCCCCACAGGGAGGAAGAAACACGAGGCCAAGACCGAGAAAAGTGACCTGCTGCTGAGTTCAGAGGAACAATAGAAGGAGAAAGAAGGGCGCAGGAAGGGCAGAGTTCAAAGGAAAAGGACTGTTTGGAAGGGAGGATCCTCACCAGCAAAAACAAAAAAAAACAAACAAAAAAATGGCAATATTGTTTCAGAATAATTTCTGCAAAGTTTGATCTGCTCAATTAATTTGTGTGCACAAACTACAAACCGAATGATGGATGTTTAAAGTCTGAAACAGTTTGATTTGAGCTGTTTGAAGAACAATTTAATGCAGCCGTCTGCACAAAAATAAAACATGCTTCAGATTGGTTATGAATAAAAGAAAAGACAAAACAATCAGGAAAACTACAAATGAACACAATCTGCAACAAATCCCTCACACTGTAAGTGAAAATTATGTTCAACTTTTGTCAGTTTTCAGGTTTCTGGTTTTTACTCCATCTGTTTGGAGATAATGTGATGAAACATGTGAAAGTTTTTAAAACGGGGAATTCAATTAGATCCATAAAGTTTATCAACTCATTCTCAGAGCATGAAATATCTCATGTGAAAACAGTCTGTCATAAATAAAGCACAGCCTGATTTTTTTAGTTCACTACTTGTTTAGACTTTAACTTAGAAGTTTTATGAAGTCCTAAAATATCATCTTGACAGAGTCCAGATATAATAAACTACGACAACAGAATTAGTTAATCTTCAAAGAAAACCATGAAACTGCATTAAACATTTTTAATGTTCATTTAACAAGAAGAGTCTTTCTGACACAACTCACCAGATCCCGGCGGAGGTCAGAGTTTTCTGGTCGATATTCCAGCAGAGTCGATCTAATCAGTGGTTTGGGGATAATTTCATTGCCTCTTTGGAGTTAAAGTTCCCAGACGTCCCAGCAGCATGGCAGAGGATCCTCCTCTGTTCCCTCTGAGCTCCACAGCTGCTGCTGGAGCTTTTATATCAGAGCAGGAGGCTGAACAAACAACCAATGGCAGCTCAGACTCGATCATCCTTCTCTCTCTCTCTCTGCTGCTGGGACGCTCCCATCAGAACAAACTTTACTCTGGTTAGTCGAAAACAGTCTTTCCTGTGTCGAGTTTCCCACTTTAGATAATATTTATATGGCTGATGTGTCCTTTCTGTAATAAGTCTGTAGTTGCTCTGCATTATATTTTCACCTAAATTATTGGAATACAGGAATACTGCATTATTTGTCACTTTTTATATGTAATAAGTTTCAAGAGGAAAGCGATGCAACTAAATGAGTAAGACAATAATATACAAACTACCTAAAGATGAAAATACTTCACTGGAATAATAACTGTATAGAAGCAAAGAGGCAAAGCAAAGGAACTTCTTTTTATTTTTTTTTAACTTAGAAAAATGTCGTTTTTACAGAAGCTGAGAGAGTAATTAATTTTCTTGATGCTATTTCAAAATACAAACTTAGTTATCTTGTTTTCTGAAGGTAACAGGTAACATTATATTGATTTACTACAACGTAGAAAATGTCACTTTTATGAAAATCAAGAAGAAACGTGCTTAGGAATTTGATTTTGTTTTCTCGAGATGCCAACTTTTTTTTTTTTTTTTTTTTCTCGCCATACCAGAGCTTGTTTTCTCAAGTGAAGGGGTTGATATGTTTATTAATTTCAACTCAGAAAAGCGTACCTTCTCAAAATAACTAGAAATTATTCCAAGATCGCAGTTAAAACAAAGGTGTGTTTTATTAGAAATATCAAAGTGATTCAAGCTGAATGAATCAAATCAACGAACGTCCATCACTGATCAAGACTAAACTGGTCTGATTAAATGGAAATAATTGCAGAGCAAACCTGTGAGCTCGAGAATAGGGAGACAAAATTAAAAATCACACATAATGATTGTGCACCAAATAACTAAGTGAATAAGGTTTTTGTGAGTGACAATGACCGCTTGCAAATGGATTTTGGTTGAGGTAGCTTTTCGAATGTACCTTGCAGCCTTTAAAAGCTGCAGCCTCCACCTTATCATGCCAACACGCGATGATTCCTACGTTTCTTGTGTCCACACGAGAATGCTCCTTCTGCACATCTGCTGTCCTGTGGACCTGCATGAATAAAAACACAGGATACATAAAGCAGACGTCAGAAAGTTCTCCGGTTGGGTCCTAAAAATACAACCGCAACAATAATTTACTGTTTGTGACACCTGCATGCACTCATGGCCCACTCGCACGAACTCTGTGCCTGTAGCCACGCAGAACTACGTGCACGCGAACATGGACACACCAAACAAAGAACCTTCTTGTGGAGTGTCTTTAATGACACCCATCCCCTGTCCTATTTTTAGAGAGGACTATTCCTGGTGCACCATTACTGTCATTAGCACAGTCTCATATTATTAAACCATTAACAGGCATTATCACCATTACACGCAGCCCTCAGTGCTGCATTGCTCCACACCTGTGTGTGTGTGTGTGTTAAACAGAGGTGAGGACGTGCTGTTTTACTTCATGCCCTGGAGGAAATGGCTGTCTCTGATGGACGTTTATTGTGTTATGGACATTTATGGTTGGACAGTTAGTGTCTTCTTCCACAGAAGCAACCAAACTTTGAGCTTGTGCTGCAGCAGCCGATGAAAAGGGTCTGGTTATTTGTCTGTTCAAAACATGTGCAGACTCTGCCTTTGAAAAGGCAAATATAGAGACAAATTCCTTTCAAAAAGATTGTGCAGATCTTTTGAAGTGAGGTTCTGTAGAAAAGTTATGAGCAGTTAATATCTTACCTGTTGTAGGAGATCTTTGAACAACTCAACAACTCAGTTCTAACATTATTTTTTAAAGATACTCATGTGAATGGTATGTTATAAATCTTTACATCACCGCCAGCTTCTCATTTAAGCAGCTATTCCAGGAGGACTATGATACTCCTGCAAGAAGCGCTCCACGTTGGGCCAAAAGTGCTACTGCTTGATGCTGCTGCTGTTAGAGCTGAGTACAGAGTGATGTAAATGTCTGCATAAAACACAATATACATATATATATATTTTTAGATTGAAGTTGTTTTAATTTGGCAGTAATCTGCTTTGATTTTATCTGGTCAGAATTACAGGTGAGGATTAAAATGTATTTTTCGATGTGTCACGATGCGGACATGAACGATTCTGAATCCACTTCCAAACGTCAAATAATTGATTATTATTTAATGTTAATGAAATCAAGTGGAGGGCTGTTTGTGGCGTGCTCATAACAGAGACACCAAAATGGCTGACCCACATGAAACGGCTCCTTCTGCACTGAAAGCCAGTGTTTGAAAATAATTCAGGTTCTATGAAGTTAAAGGGAAAAAAATATGTTAGCATGAGCCACATTCTGTGCAAGTTGTGTTTTCACCCGGAGGAGGAAGATGAGAAACGGCTGGTGGTTGCTACTGCTAACAGAGCAGTACTGAGAGAGCGATGGCAAACTTTGTCCCGAACTTGAAAGTGTTCAGCTGCTGAAAACCAGGGTGTCGGGATTTGGGTTTTATTTGGATTTGTTGTTTTCATGTTTTGTCTTTGTATAGTTCTGCCTCTTGTGTTTCTGTCATCATTCACTTGTCCTAAGCCAGTCATTTGTTTACTTGCCACGCCCACCTCCATCAGCTCCTAGTTAGTAATCACTCACCTCTGCCCACTTCCCATAATTATCCTGTCCTTAGAACTGGTCATCTCCTCCACTTACTCACTGGTTCATTGGCTGTCTTTCGTCCTTGTTGTTCTCAGTTTCCTCTCACGTGTACTATATCTGTAGATTCAGTTTGGTTTTGTATTTAGTTTTGTTACTGCTGAATCGTCAGCCTTTTGTTTTTATTCTTTTATTATTTAATAAATCAGTTTTTCCTTAAGCTTGGGCCATGAGTCTGCACACTGGGTTTGCCGGATTCTCCACCTCACCTGACACAGGGCTTGTGCACCAAACTCTACAACAGGACTACAAACAAAGTGATAGAAACACTGAAGAAGGAGGGTAAGAGAGCTCTAATATATGATGCATGGACATCTATAACTCAGCATCTTGACTCCTTGTTTGCTTCATTTAGTTCCCAAAATTGTGTTTCAATAAAATCTGTCTTGACCTGCAAAAAGAGCAAAAAGATTGGTTTCTTTTAGGTCTGAGAGATGCTCAGGGTTTAGTTTGAAGTATGCATCCATAATCATCTGATACCACATCACAGCCTCTGAATGAATAAAAACCAGCTGTGAGGTGCCAGAAGAGTCCCAACCCTTGTCAGAATTAAGCTCTATTTCTCCAAACTGTGGTTGTTCAAATAGCTATCTACAACAGGCAAAAATTTATTTGTGCATAACATTCCCACGGAACCCAAATTTAAAAGATGTGAACTATTGTTTCGGGCCTAAAATGAGAAGATTGGAAAAAAATAAGGCAGAAAAAAGAAAGACAGATGTCTTAATGTGTTTCAGCTTCTAAACATCAAGGTGTGGATCCATCAGGTTGATGTCCAGAAGGAGGAACCTGAAAAACTCTTTTTAGATAGAATTTTTTTTTTTTTTTGCTGCAACACTTCTGGAACAACTCATAAAGACTTTTTCCAACATTCTCCCTCCTGCCCAAACCCTCAGTTATAGCATGTTTCAAATATTAATTTAAAAAAAAAATCACATTGCTGCATTTTTTTCTGTCACTTCTTATCATTCTCCGAGAAATACTCCTCAGGTCTGCCACATCATTCCTTCTTGTTTGTAGTCGTACCATGACAAGCACTGCGCCAAAATAATCTGTGCGGTTCCTCTTTTTCACCTCGTAAATAAGCTGGCATCTCTGTAATTCAAGAAATAAATATTCAGTGTTGCAACGACTATTACAGCAAATGGAAACAAACAAATTTGATGAACAAGTTTTCCCTCAAAACCAGAGTATTGTCTCTAGGATTAGGTTGAAACATTGCTCCGTCACACAGCATTAGTCTTTTAACAGCTGATGGATTTTCTGTGTGTTCAACTGAATTTCACAGACATTACTGAAAGAAGAAGGCACACACATCTCACACAAAAACCCAATCTGCCACCAATTTAAATCTTGGTCTCTGCAATAAAAAAAAATAAATCATTTATAACCACTGTCAAGTGAAAACCCCATGACTCCTCGATTTCTTTGTTTCCTTCTTCAAATCTGAGGACTCAAAGGTCAGCAAGCTGACAAAAAGATGAATATCTTACAAAGTCCACAAAGTCCGTTCGAAGGAGTCAACCTGTTAGAAGATAAGGAAATGGGAGGAAAATCCAGAAATCACTGGCGGACACTCTCTCCAGATTGAGCGTGTTTGCAGATATCTTTAGCATAAATTAGCCGAAGCTGCACAGCTCCGAGTGTTTCCTACAAGCGCTGCAGACAAGTGGTAAGTGTGCACTTCTATCTGGCTGCATGCCTCTGCACACCCTTGAAACTAAGGTTGTGCAACACGAAGTCAGTGGTTTGCACATACAGCACATAGACACACTCGACAAAATAACATAATGAGAAACATTTTGCAAAAATCCACGTCCTGCTGTGACTCCACCAACTCCAAACCAGCCACCACACAGACACATGCATAAAACAGCTTTTAATAAGCATTCTTTTGTGCGTGTTTTCTTTCTGCATGCAATGTCCCATTAAATATGAGTCCTGAGGTTACAGTGTGGCTTCATTATTGTGGTACAGCTGTGCCTCAAATATAGCAAACAAACAAGGGCTTTGTAGTTTTCAGAACTTTATTTTTTCATCTTTTTTTTAAATAACAATCTTTAGCAAATTCATTATTTGTAAAAGCTAGAAAACTTCTGCAGACGTTTTGAAGGAGGATCTGTTGCCTGAAATTCCAACATACATCATATTTCTTCTATAAAATAATCATGTTTTGTGGCTTTTGTTATAATCTAAGTTAGCCACCATGGTAACCACACACGTGTGTCTCTCACTCCTTGACAGCACTCTTAGTAGGAGGCACACAGAAGCGTAGAGTAGAAAGTAAGCCTTAAACAAACAGTCGCTGTGCATATATGTAAACATTTGTAAACATTTCTGGGTCTACAGTGTTTTATGTCAGTGATATGACAAGCTAGAAAGGTAGTTTAGATGTACGCACTCTGCATTTTGGAAAAATCTGAGAGAAAACAGTGAGTCCTATAGCATCAAGTGCCACACTGGGTAAAAGAGCAGAAATACGCTTACATTTTGATGTATAAACTGTATAAAAAGGGTAAAATTGTGGAAGAGTTCACAGTTTTTTGAAGAATTCACACAGCTCAATTTCTTAAAAGTTAAACCGATAAAACCTGTAACTGTGCAAAAACTATGAAAAATATAAATGTCATTTAGGTCATGTGAAGTCCAAACGTTTTGTGACCTGTTTAAGCTTTTATAGATGCTTCTGCTGTAAACTATGTCTCCTCTGTAGAGCTCCAAAGAGAGCTGGGTTTTCATCTCAGCAAAATGCCGTTGTTGTCCATCCATTTTCTTTATTCAGGTATCCTTTCCGGGTCGTGGAGGACCTGGTGCCCATTTCCAGCCATCACTGTGTGGGAGGCGGGGGACATCCTGGACAGGTCACAAGACACAGGGACACATAAAGACAAACGAGACAAACAACCATTCACACTCTCACTCACCCCTAGAGACATATTAAAAGTTACCAATCAACCTAACATCCATGTTTTTGGTCTGTGTGGGGAAATCTTTTACAGTTTTTTGAGTTTTATCTGTGCTGTTAAATGTACTGCTACTGATAGCCACACATTTTAATGCCTCCTTTGTGTGTGTGTGTGTGTGTGTGTGTGTGTTTTTCTCTTAAAGCTGTGGGAGGAGTAGCTGTCAGGATTGGTGGTGATGGAGGCAAACCCAGAGAGCAGACTCATACTTTAAAACTAAAAGAAAACTAATTTATTAATACAAAAAAACAAAAGCTGAAGAGGCAGTGAAACAAAAACAAAAACAAAATCCAAGAGAACACAGGAACTGACTGACAAATGAACAATGATCCAACAGAGTGGTGCAGAAAGTGACCGGGTTTTAAACAGAGGAAAATGAGGTAAGTGGGCACAGGTGAGTGATCATCATTACTGGCAGGTGGAGGTGGGCGTGGCTGGTAAACAGATGACAAACTGGAGAGAGGTAGATGAAACAAACACAGACACGAGAGACAAAGACAGAAGGAACAAGAACCAAACTAATAAAATAAAACAATAAACTCAAACTGAAACACAAAGACAACAAACTGAACACAAAACCCCAAATCCAGACAGTAATTTGGCAAAACTGAAGAGTAGCAGCCAAATAGTAAAAAGGGTTGCTTTAATGCTTCTGCACTGACACACTTAAACTCTCAGGACCGTTTTCTGACTGTTGGTTTCCATCTCTACTGTTTCTTCAGCCACAGATAGCCATTTGACCACAGATAACCCTATCAGAAGGCTGTACTCAGCTCAGCTCTTCCTGTTTCAGCTCGGTGGCCACCATCCGTTCTCTGCGACAATAAGGAGTTGAGTTACTGCTGACTTCCTGAACTGGTGTTCGTGCACGCTTTTATCAACACTAGGCGTTCCTCTTAGGATTTCCTCAATTGGCGCTCTGCTGGGAAGCAGAGTGTAGCATCAGTTTAATTCATCCCTCAGGACATTAACTTGACATCGCTTGGCTAAAAGTAGACTGAGGCTCTCTGTCAGAGAGAGAGATGTTTCTGGTTGGTAAGAACAGAAACATGAACATTTGTAATGGCCCCACAAATCATCTCGGAGGAGAAGGAGGCTCATTGATCGCTGATTGCTTAGTGATGGGGGGAAGAGGTAAAAGGAGTTGCAGGATGATGTCAACGCTGCTGCTCAGAGAATCTCTAAAGCAGACGTTCAGATGGTTAAACCTCTCTTTTTATCTTTGTTTGAAAAATATACAGATAAAGTCAAACTAAAGTTAGGATGGATCAGACTGACGGCCAGTGCTAAACTTAGACTGAACTGTTATAATAAGAAACTGAACATATTGTTGGATCTGATACTTAGCTCTGGAACTGAGATGAAGCCTAAGATGAATGCAGAAAATTATTCATTTTAGGTCCTGCCAAAGAAAGAACAGTAAAACTGTCCTCTCTGCTACCTGCTGTTTCTGCAGCTTAATCCTGCTTGACTTAAAGCGGGAAACAGTGGGGAGCACTGCGGAGAAAATCTTGTGTGGAAAACCTGGAATTTATGCATTTCACATATCCAGCGATGTCGAAACTGTGCTTTAGATTTTCTTTTTCTGCTTGTTTAGGATTTTAGCTGCTCGCACTATTCACAACTTCTTGTGTGTGTATGTATGTACTATATGTATATATATATATATATATATATATATATATATATATATTCAACTGACTTAATTGACCTAATTCAACTCTGCCCACTTTCCTGTTTTTAATTGATTTTTTTAAATCATTAGTATCTGTTCACGACATCTTTATTTACTGTTGGTGATCAAACCGTACTGTTAGCAGACATGGCTGCACACATCCGATCAAAGCTTTGTGACCATGATCAGAAGGTTCTGAAGACAGCAGAACACAATGCATTTCCGAACATAAACAGGAATTTCACCCCCCTAGTACTCTCTTTTATTATGTAGTGAAGTTAAGATTAAAGCTAGATAAAACCTGATATATGGCAGAGAAAGTCAAACTGCAAGCCACACAGCATTAATACTGATCAGCAAAGTTTAATGGTACGTTTAAAACCTGCTGATTTATAACTATAATGTGCATCAGTACTGATCTTTCTTAGTATTCAGTTTTAATCTTTAAAACAACAATAATTAACCTGCATCTGTTTCCGTTGCCAAAATTCTTTGCAGCTTCCTGACAGCAAAACTCAGAGCACAGGAACCTTTTTAGAAAAAAAACAATTTTCCAACTACAAAATGAACACATGTTCAAACAATCTATTGTTTTGGTGGATTGTTTGAGTTTTTAGTGAAAGCCTCATTGTTTCTTCTTCACTTGGTAGCTGTTTGGAGCTCCACACGCTGCTCTATGGCGGTCAGATCCCAAAGTTTAAAAATACTGCAGATTTAAAATGTTTTTATTTCCTCTTTCACTATAACTGCATTCTTTTACTCAACAACTGTAAGTTTATTTGTGAGTGACATGACTGGCGGCTTCATGAAAAATGAAACCAGCGTTCCTTAAAGCGAAGCACATTGGACGCCATCATAGGATCCGTGATTTGTTTGTATGTTCAGGTGACTCGTCTATACCACACCAGGGTTTAGCTCAATATCTTTAAAACTGACTGAGGTGGAGACATTTTTGTGTGTTTGCTAAGGTCAACTAGTTTCCAGCTACAGCAGCCATCTTGAATCTGGCTGACTCCCACAGTTACTCAGGTGTAGATATGCATCCAATGATTATTTTCTGAAAGGTTCAGTAAAATAGGTCCACTGGTTCATGAAATATTTTGTTAAAAGACATAAACTAACATTCACACAGACCCGTGCATTTACCAAAGATGATGACCATCTATTATTGTTTTTTTATCTACCGATTAGCAGCAAATTTCAAATAAAGCCGAGTTAAAATGAGTGAAAATGAAGAATTAGCATGACTATCTCAATGTTTTTTTTTTTGTTTTTTTTTACACAGGCACCTGGTAAAGACAGACTAAGTTGTTTTCTAATTATGCTTTTCCAGTTGGGGTGCTTTCTTTGACACAACACTTACTGTAGTAGTTTATTTTGAAAGGACTTGGAAAAAGTGTTTTTACCTAAAATGCCCATTCCTATTGTTGGCCTTGCCCTTATTACAAAGGTTACCTCATATAATATATTTCATTGTCATTTACTTTGGAAAAAAAAAACTGGCAAAAGGTCATTATTTTATGCAAACAGATTGTTTTTTTTCTTTTTGGCATCTTATGCAACATTTAACAAAATGAGATGCAAAACCTGGAGTGCACATTCAGGACTTTTTTTCCCGTGCTGGACTGATTTATTCTGCACATCTCTATATAATGAATGGCAGAAAGAAATCAAAAAACGCTGCTGCTTCTTTACCAACCTTTTACAATATTCAGTGAGCCATTTTTTGTAACAAAAGAAATTATCTCAGTATGACGAACCACGTCATGACAGATTACAAAACATTTTCAGATTTCAGAGCAACATTTGTGAAGTAGGGGTGTGGGCAGAGGTTCTGATTTCCCAGCTTGACAACAATAAAACAGTTATGTGTTCACACACACAAAAAAAAAACATTTGCCTTTTCACGTGAAGTAGTCTTTATAAAGAAAGTGTGTTGTTACACAATTCACAACGCACACATTCTTCAGACTGAGCGCACACAAAGACACTTTTATTTGTCTTTTTGAACAACTTCCTAGATGGAAAAGAATTTCCTGGAGTCCATCCTTTATATAATAATATTATTTTTCTAATGTATTTATTTTTTTCATTGTATCTTATTGTGTGTGCTCTGAAACACTGCAGCTGTGGATGTGGTTAAGCCTGATCCATCTGGTCTTAATATAAACGTCAGATTTATTTGTCGTCCATCATGTCTGAGACTTTGGAGCATGAAATGTGATCCTCGGACCAATCTGACATAAATACAACCAAAACCTAGAGTTCTGATAACAGCAAACAGCCTTAGAAGACTTTGTTAATACTTCTCTAAGAAAAGAAGAAGAATTTAAAGATGCATTTATCCCAGCTTTCAGGACAGGAGGATGACTTCAGGGATGTTTAAAAAACATAGTCAACAAATCATCTTTGACTGTACATCTGGTTCTTCCACCTTTAACCTTGTTGGTACACCTTTCTGAGGTGGTTTCTGTATTTTTTTTACACCTGCAGGGTCCTTGGCTATGAAAAGTTGTTAAAGCATTTAATCGTTAATAAGTGTCTCAGTTACACTTTTGGTAATACAGCACTTCGTCTTTATCTGGGAAAAGGAATTAGAAGTCCATTTTTGCTTTTTTTGATACATGCACACAGTTTTAACCCTGAAATCAAACCCCATTATAATTACTGTACTCATTTCATTTTTGGGATTTTGGGTAAATGCTGACAATCTAAACCAAACACAGACAGGAATTAAAAAAAAAAAACTATTATTACTTTATTTTGTTGGTAAATGCTTCCATTGCGTTGGGCAAAAAAGTCAGATTTGGACCTCTTTTTCCTGCAGCGTGACTGTAGCTCAGTTACAGATTAGTTTAATCAGACTGCTTAAACAATCAAATTGAGAATCATTTTATTCATTTAAAAATATGATGTGTAACAATATTGACAAATAAAAGCTTATAAAAATTAAAACTATTGGACTAAGCATAGAGCCTTGTCGTGAATAGTTTTGGAATGAGAAGAAAAATTGTTTACATCAACTGGATCTTGATAAATATGATAAATAAAGGCCCTGTCTACACTACACCAGATATTTATTGTAAACGGATAGATTTTTCTACATTCATATTTTTTCTTAATCCACATTATTCTAACAATAGTACTCTAAAACTCATGCTGCCCCACTAGGTGGCGTGTGCGATCACGTTAACAACAAAAACAGAAAGAACCAAAACTTGTCTACTTGTTTACAATCTTCTCTCAGTTATGAAATATTTTAGCACCTGATCAAAGTTTATTGAAGACAGGATCAATATAAAATGAGACAGACAGAAAAAAATGATAAAACTGTTTCTGTTGTTGTTTTGGTTATTAGGGCACAAAGTGATGGTGGATCTGAACAAAAACAGGCTGCTGCATCGTCCTTCCTGAGAAGCTCCATATCTCCAGTCCACGTGGACCTAAAATCTCTACTTTGGAAAACATTTTTTAAAAATATTGTATTTTCTTCACTTAAAGATTCTGTTTGTGTGTGGACAGGAGGTGATTACACATCAGAAAATTCTCCATCTTAAATAAATGTTGAGACAACAGGTGTTCATATGGAAGAAATAGCCCTAAGTTTGTACCAGCAGGAGAAGAGATGGCAAGAATAAGAAAATATTCAAAATGAGCAATTTCACACTCATGAAAGAGTTAAATCAACACCACTGTCAGTGTAAATAAAAACTCAGATTTATTCACTCTTTGTATGCACAGGAGAATAACTCTGCATAATTTTGTTACCAACAGTTTCCACTGTTTTCATATACAATATATATATATATATATATATATATATATATATATATATATATATATATATATATATATATATATATATATATTTATTTATTTTCTGATAAACGACTGCAGGAAACACCAGCTGTTTTTAGAAGTATGCTGTTTTTTTAGGACTGTCTTGTTGTTTCTGCCTCCATCCTCCATCCTGAGTGTCATATTTAATTAAGCCCCTCTCCTGTGAGCTCCAGCTTGAAGAAACTGGGTCAACCAAACTAAAGTAGCTCTGTTTTGTGGTCATGAAAGGTCCATGGAATAAACCACTCTTGCATTTTTTGTTGCGTTTTCTCAAACAACAGTACGATCAGAAAGAAAACCAAGCTCACAAGTGATCAGAGTAACTTTATAGTTTGTTTTGCTATGTCAAAGACCAAATTGTTAGGATTTTAGTTGTTCTGAGTTATTCATGAGTTTCGTTTGTGTTGGGTTCATTGTTATGTTTCTGTAATTCTGTTGTATTCCTTGTTTACCCAGTGTTTAGTAAGTTCTTGTGTAGTTTTTGCTCCCTGAGTCGTCTGTCATGATTCCCTCACTCTCCCTCAGTAGTTCCCCTGTCAGTCTGCCTCAACCACCCACACCTGTCTCTTGTTTTATTTACACACCTGTGTCCTCTTACAAATCACTCCTGCCTTTAAAGGCTGCTCATCTTCCTCATTTAGTCACTGGTTAGTAAAGTGGAAGGAGGAGGAATTGGACGCAAACTACAGGCAACTCGGAGGAGCTCAAAAATTAAACTAATTTATTATTGAAAGTGACAAAAACAAAGGGCCAATGAGGCAGCAAAGACTGAACGATAAAAACACTCAAATAATGGTAACCGGTAACACGAGGAAGAATACACAAGGAAACCGACTGAACGTGATGGCAACAATGAACCATAAATCCTCAAACAAATCAGTTTATTCATTACTTTTTAAAATCAAGAATTTACTTTTTATAATTGTTACATAAGAACTGTTAAAATACATTAAAATCTCTGATATATTGACATTTGTTTTCTTCAGTTTCTGAGAAACCATCTGATAACTAGTGCACAACCTGCAACATGTGAGAAAGGACATTAAAATAAAGTATTTGCTTTATTTTAAAGATTTATGATATTATGATATGGTTTCAAATCAGGAAAAATTATTATTTTTAGTTTTGTTTGTTTCTAGCCATAACCTTTAGGGAAAATAATTTGGTTGTTGCAGGTGAAAACTTATTTATTTAGTAAAAGGTTTGTCTGTTTGCAGGGCACAATGTAAGTAAAGTTCTTATTTTAAGCTTAATACAAAAAATACATTCAAGTATATCTTTAATATTTTTATTTGTTTCCAAAGAGGAAGAAAAAATTGTTGTGGAGAAATAGATAAAATATGTTTGTTCCTCAGTTGGGAGTTGTAATGATGAGCTAAAGGAGTTTTATCTGCTGGAGTTTGATTATCGTCAGAGTCGCATCGTTCTGGTATGTTTTATTTGGACAGAAAACAAAAAAACTGAAAGCTCTTGTTAAGGATTCATTTCTTGTAGTAAGCTGCTTACTGTGTATTTTGTGAGAATATTTAATGAAAAACACTAAAAACCCAAGGATTTTATAGTTTGGTTACCTCAGACTGTCTCTCAAAGAACTAAAATAATACAGAAATATTTCTGAAGATTTCAAATGGGCGTTCTTAAGGAGAACTGGATCATTAAATAAGTCTCATCTGTTAGCGGTTCTCTTTCACCCTCAGCCTTCACAGAATAAAAACAAACAGCTTCTCTGCCAGTATTCATCGTGCACCTGGAATATCTGCTCCTTTTTGGGAAAAAGACAAGCTGAATATAATTAGATTTGTGTGTGAAATGTTCTGTTTTCTACTTTTTTTTTTCTTTTGTGTGTGTTCATGTATGCTCCTTCTAAACAGCAGTCAGAGGCTGGGATTGTCTGCCGTTTTTTTTTTTTTTTCCCCAGAAGACAGATGTCTTGCTCAAGGGCATTTTGGGCAGATGTTCGGAAACAAAGATGCCTAAAAGCCTTTCGTCTTGAGTTAAAGACGGCTCTTCTGTTTGAGCACCCTAATGTGTGTAAATGTGTGTGGCCACTAGTAAGGAATGCAAAGTATTAGTCCACGGTTTGCCTGCTTCTTGTGGTGCTTTTGTGTACACATGTAACGGTCCAGGCTTTTTTGTAACAGCGGGGGTCTAATGAAGCTCTCATGTGTCCCATTACTGACTGGAGGGCCAGTTGGTTTATGGGCAGAAATAAAGCATTGGGGTTCTGTATTACAAACACAAAATTAAGACAATATTAGAATTAAAGGATGAGCATTTCTTAAAGGAATGCATGTCGCCTGCTCCCTTCCATACCAGAGTTTTCGACTGAGATCATCTTATGTTAAGAAATGACAAAGTTATTGACATGAGTGCAGGGTAATTAGTCCAAGAGCGAGACCAAAACCAGACACAGAGACAGCAGCTGAAGGTAAGTGCAATTTATTTACAGGTGCCCAAGGTATGTACAGTGCGATAGGTTTGTGGAGCGATCTGTGAAGTAAGAGGAACAGGGTGAGTCTCGGGTACCAATCCTAATATCAGCCTAGCACT
>NC_051438.1:9012631-9021931 GCF_001649575.2 Kryptolebias marmoratus
GTAATCAGTAACTTAATCACATTAGGTTAGAAACTGTGGCTGAGAATCTAACCCAGGAGGTTCGATGCTCCAGCGAAGATCTGGTCTCAGCTGAAGGCTTAAGTAGTAGCAGTCCTCATTAGCTGGATCTGGATCACCTGTGAAAAGAAGGGCAGGAGGAGCCGCCCCAAGGTGGGGCTAAAACTCCAGATCCCTACAGTTATACCCATTTGTTTTAAGTATGTATTGGGGATGATGCTCATCTACAACCATACTCAATTTTAGCAGAACATCTGTAAAATTGACTGAATTATGACCAATTTTTACCCCCCCTCAAATGATGGGTTGTATTATGGTATGGTGCTGTCAACCCGTCCATCTGTGCACAATTTCTTGTCTCTGTCCAACGCTGCAACCGTGTAATGTAGAAAAGTCAAACTGCACAGCTGGGCACCTTGTGGGTTTAGGATGATCCCTATCAATTTCAGGGTGATGGGTTCAAAGGTCAAGGCCACAGGTGAACTTTTTGTGAAAACCTTGCCTGAGCTCCTACTCTAGACACATGTATTCAGGATTGTTGTTTGAGGGATTTAATGTTTTGGATTTTGATTTCTGATGGGCGTATTGTGTACCTTTGACGGGACTCTTGTTCTGTTATTTAAGACCAGTTGGATGTGTCAGCCATCTTAATTTGAATTGAGTCTAAAAGTTATTAAGTTGTGGATAAACGCACAACGGTGACTTCTAAAAGTTTCATTAAAATCTGTTCAGTAGTTCAAGAAATATTTTGCAAACAACATGACAGGTTTGATCCCAAAGGTTATTTGGTAAAGTTTGAAACAAAGATCTTGCATGATTAGTAAGTGCTCACAGTATAAGTTAGGGGTCACTCTCAGCTACTACCACGCCAATTTATAGCTCAATATGTGTAAAATAGTCAGAGTTCTAGCCATTTTTCTGTCTGCTAATATCACTTTCCTGTGGCAGCCATCCTGAACCAAATTTACTCAAAATGTTAATCAGTTGTAGATGTACATGCAAAGATAACTTTATAAAAGTTTCATTAAAATCAGTGTCATTGCTCATAATATTGACAAACGAACACCAACACATTCACACACAGAAATGAGTAAAACATTATAAAATTAATTTAAATATGTGCCTGAGGCCAGCTTCTGTTTAGCCAAAAGTGGTACAGATGTTAGTCTGAAAGTTTAATCTGACAGCAGAACTTTTAAAAATGCATTTTAATCATCTCTGCTTGTGAAATACCTTCCAGGATGGCCTTTTCCCTCCATTTGTGAGCACTTTGTGTGGAAGTATGCAGGTCTCAAAGCAGCATTATGGAATTTTAGATTGGCAAAGCCAGCAAAAAAAAAAAGACTCACTGTCTATTATGGAATGGTAATCTTCTTTGTTAGCCTGTCCAACATCCTGTTCCAGCATCATAAGCTTTGGCAGCGATAACAACCCCAGCTGTACATCTGCTTTACATTTTCCCCTCCTCTGTGTGATAAACCATCACCGTCATCGTAGACAGGAGAGGCAGAGAAGACGGCAGAAAACCTGTTTCGAATGGCTTTTTGTCCAGAGAAATGATGTTGTACAAGATGCAATCATCCAAACCCAAACCAAATCCCCCTGTGAGTTTCTGCAAAGGCAAAGCAGAGATAATGTCAAAAAGTCATCACTGTTGGACCATTTTCTCAAACATTCAGACTTCCTGTCTCCAGACTTTGACTAATACTCAACACGAACACATATTTTGTCATCGGGGACAGCTCTGCATCTGAGCTCCATACCATCAGGTAAAAGTCTAGGATTCCTTAAAGGAATGATTATCGCCCGTCGTCTTTCATACCAGAGTTTTAAACTAAGATCATCCTTTGTTATGAAAACATTATTGCCATTTTGGTCAAAACTTAATTAATAATAATAAGAAAAAAACTGTTATGTGATCCAAGCAATATCGCAAGATCTTGTGCAAATTATGAGTGTTTTTATTATGTCTTGGGCTACTAACCACAGGAGTTTCATCTTAATGTTGGTAAAGTTTATCAATAAGTTTGTCCTTTTGTGTTTTCAGACATTGCTTTATGGTGGCAGCCATCTTGAACTGGATCGACTCCAAAAGTTATTCAGGTGTAGATGTGTATTCAGTAACTGCTTTTTTGTAAATTTCATTGAAATTAATCACAAAATATTTTGCTAACAGTACACACACACACAGATATAAACATGATCTATTCAGTTTTAGCAGTGGGCACTAAAAAAAGCAATAAAAAAAAACATGATTGAAAACAGTTTTACGCTGATGTTTTGTTATAAATCCATGAATATGTTGTATTTGTCTTCATGGGTATTAATTTTATTTGGACAAAAAGTGCCTAGAGTAATTTTTTTTAATCTTAAGAATAATTTGTTGATGCCTCTTCAGTCAGTTTTAAATATTTTTATTTCTGAAAGCGGATGAAACAAAGACGATGACTGTTTTGAAATCGCTTGTAAATAGATCTGAGTTTATTGACATGTTTGCTGTTTTAATTTTGAGGCAGTAGTAGATGGGAGGGCGTTGTGAGATAACTGAAGGAGGTGGGCGTCGGATCAATAGGCTGCATTGAAGAGGTTTCAGGATGGGGCACATGCTGCACCATCAGGACTTGAGCCCTGGACTCCACCAGAGAGGCTTCCTGTACATTTGTAGGGGATAACAAGCAGTTCATTGTACGTGTGTGTGTCTGTGATGGTGGAAATAGAGGTCTAAAAACATCCTGATGAGGAGCCTGTGACCAGGTGTCATGTGATGGGTGGAAGCAAACACAATGGCCACTTGAGACGGGAAATGAACCTCAATCTGTGTTCCTGCATCACAGACCTGCTCACATATAAACATTTGGACAGAGGCTGTCTGCAGCCACATCTCACCTATCATCATCGCCTGCTACCAAAGGCAAAAGGGCGACAATGTTTTTGCCCATGTCTGTGTATGTGTTGGTCTGTGTGTTCGTCTCCCAGCAAAAAGGTCGCAGGTTCGCCTCCCAGCCTTTCTGAGTGGAGTTTGCATGTTCTCCTTGTGCATGTCTGGGTTTACTCCGGTTTCCTCCCACAGACCATAGATATGCATGTTACGTTTATTGGTAACTATAAATTGTCCTTAGTTTGTCTCATCTGTCTCTATGTGTTCCTGTGATGGACTTGCAACCTGTCCAGGGTGTCCCCCTCCTCTCTCAGTGACGGCTGGAGATAGAAACTAGAGAAGTGTATAAAATAAATGGATGTTTCTGTTATGGTAGCAAAATATCTCATGAACCACTAGATGGTTTTTGTTTGAAACTCTCAGAAAGCAGTCACTAGATGAACATGTACAACAGAATAACTTTTGGAATCAAACCCATTCAAAATGGCTGCCACAGCTAATCAACCTTAGCAAACAGAAATGGCTTTCTCAGTGAATTTTACAGATATTAGGGTACAGTTAGGTGCTCTGAGAGCTACACATTGCACATCCTCTTTGCTTAAATCTATGGCTTAACCTGTTGGCATCAATATTGTTTGGTAGGAAACAATATTTGATCTGATGGCATCTTTGTTTAAAACTTAGAGCATGAAAGATGTTGGACGATATGCATTCCTTCAAGGAATACTAGGCCTTTCATTAGATCAGTGTTTCCTTGTTAATTAACATTTTGCATGGCACGCAGAGCTCCTTAAATGTAGGGTCGCAGGTAGACATTCGTGTTTACTCTGACCCCAACAGAAACAAGCTTTCCTAAATTTCACTGAACCAACCATGTTTCCATCCAGATGTTCAGAAGATGTTTCCTCTCCAATTCAAATGTTGAAACACATGAATGATGATTTTGTTTTTCATCAGATTTCATTTCCCCAGACAATTTATTTTTTGTTGTTCTTCTTTTTTTTTTTCACTCGGATGCCTTTCGGAGTCCCACATGTAGAACAGAAAAATGTTGGGGTTTCTTCCACAGCTCATGAATTCTCTCAGCAGTGAAGGATCACTGGGTTGTTGCTGCAACAGTGCTTCCTGATAGTTGGCCAAGATGCATCATAAATGCACCAACCTCGACGGTGTCTCAGGTTTTTATGCGCGTGAAACACAAGGTTTATTCTCCTCAAACAGGACAATAATTACACTTTTAAAATGTTTCATAACTGTGGATAAAACAGTAGATGATCCATTTGAATTCAGTGATCAGTCATGCATGTGTGCATAGAAGGGTTCATTCACAGTTTATCTCTGGATGGGAGGCTCCTCAGATGAACTGATACTATTCACAACAAGCCTTCTTTCAACTAAGACCAAGACTTTCACATCACCATTCTAGTTGTTGTTGCTCTTGTTGATAGAATAATGTGTTTTGGATGATGATGATGATGATGATGATAATAATTTATTTCAGACAAACCTTTCACCGATAGTATAATATAAACACATAGTACATTGTAACTTTCTTGAAGACACTTCACATCAGTGATTATGAGTCTGAAAAGGAGTATGAAGAAGTATAACTTATATAATCATACCCCTTTTCCAGCTGGAATTTGTCATATTATTCTAAATTTCCAATGTCCTTGCTGACAAAATAAAATATTATTATAGTAATATTTCCTCAGCCAAATGAAAGTACTACATATACACACAGACACATTTGTACACCTAGATATATACATATTCACATATACATACACCAATACACATTTACATACATACACCCATATATACATCTGTACCGACCTGCATACACTTAGTGAAATCATACATAGAGTTTTACTTCTCAGCCAGAATTATCCCAGTTGTTCTTCCTTATACCTTTGAATGATAGCTATTTTGAGACCTTTCTTGAAATATCTCATGCTTGGACTTTGCTTCAGCTCTTTAGAGAGTTTATTCCAGATCTTCACACCAACACCAGAAATGCACATTAATTTCATTGATGTTCGAGCCTTCAAAGTTCTAAAGTTTAGGTTTTCTCTATAGTCATATCCCCCCACTCTATCAGAAAATAATTTTTGAATATTTTCTGGCAAATTTTTTTTCCTGACTTTAAACATAATCTGTGCAGTTTGAAACTCTACCAAATCAGTGAGTTTCAGTAGACTAGAATCTATGAATAGATTGTGGGTATGACAATAAAAATCAGCCTTATGAATTAAACGAACGGCTCTTTTCTGTAATGTGCATAATGGTTTGAGTGACGTTCTGTAAGTGTTGCCCCAAATTTCCACACAATAACTTAGATATGGTAGGATGGTTTTCATACAGCAGGGGTGGCCAATCCTGGTCCTCGAGGGCCACCATCCTGCATGTTTTATTTGTTCCTCTGCTCCAACACACCTGATCTGAATCAATGGGTGATTAACAGGCTTATGCAGAACATGAAGAGGTGATTAAACCACTAAATCAGGTGTGTTGGAGCAGGGAAACAAGGAAAACATGCAGGATGGTGGCCCTCCAGGACCAGGATTGGAGACCACTGTCATACAGTACAGTTTCTAATAAAACATTTTTACAGACTGAACTCTTGATATTTTTCTCCACAGTCTGTTGTCTTTGACAAATCACTGCTTCATCACTCTTAGCAAGCCATCCTTAGCCTGATGCTACAAAACGGGCCCAAATCACTACACTGCCACCACCATGTCTCACAGCAGGAAGGAGGTTTTCATGCCGGATCGCAATATCATCCTTTCTCCTACATGACATTTCAACAAAATGTTAAAATAACTCTAAATTATCGCTTGCAGCCAAAGGTGGCGTGTTAATTTATCTGTAGCGCTAACAAAATATCTTATGATTCATTGGATAGATTTTAATGAAACTTTCAGACAGTAATTACTGGATGTACATCTTCAACTGATTAACATTTGGAGTCAACCCCATGTAAGATGGCCACCACAGCTGCCTGTCCATGTCATACACTAAAAATGGCCATAACTCAGTCAGTTTTACAGACATTGAGCTCAAATCTGGTGCAGAAGTATATGAGAATCATTTCCAACACATAATCTGAGCTCTAACTGACTGCAAGAGATCTGTTTTGAAAACTTTGCCATTACCTACTGGAGTCAAACATGTCAAGGCGACCCTGATCACTCAGATTGGGCGGTCTGAATTTACCACCTGTGGGCTCCAATCAAGTTGGAGAAACATCTGACGGAAGATCAGTGGAACTGGGATGGGTCAGCTCAGTTTTGAGCCAAAGGCTGTGAATACTGATGTGGTACGTTTGATATTTTTCCTTTTTATTGTTTCTAACTTGGCAAAACTTTCAAACAAACTTTGAGTTGTGTGTAGAATATCGAGGGGAAGAAAACCCCCAATTAAATCCATTTTGAAATAAAGCTGTTAGATAAAATACTTTCCGGATGTACTGTATTTATAGTTGTTTCCAATAAAATGTACAATCAGATACAACGTTGTGGTGAAAAATCCTTTAGTTGCTTTAGTGATCTAATAGTGTTTCAAGAACCGGTGTTTGTTTCAAGCGGTGTCTTTGGTGTTTAATGAAGTGCGAGAGTCTGCTGAAAACCTGAGTGAACTGATTCCTGCGGGGACAAAGAAAACCTTCAGACAGCAAATATACATTTCACCGTCTGCAGTGAAAACGTACAGAACAGTAACACGGAGTAAAGTCTGTCTCCACAAAGAACCGGTTCCACTGCGTGCCACCTGTTCCAGTATGTTAGAAAACGGTCTGTTAGGCCCATCCTCTCTTTAAGCTCGCTGCTTCAGGGGAGCTCCAAATCCTCTTTTTTTTTTCCACCTCATTGGTTCCACAAAGAAGTTTTCCTTCCTGCTGTCTCAAAGTAGCAGCTTTGCAGAAATGATTTCTTTTAACCCGAACAAAGGGCCTTCTGTTCAGCTCAATGTTCTGCAGCTCAGTTTTTTTTCCCTCCTCCAATTGTGCTTCAAAGTTTGGCATTAAACTCCTCTCTAACTGTAGGCTCTAAAATTTGGAGATTAGAGCATCACAGCTGTGGACTCTTGCTAAGATCGAGCCAATTTACATTAAACTAAAAGAAACAAGCGAAGTGTGAAGAAAGAAGCAGAAAAACACTGGCGAGTCACTGACAAAACATGCTTTTTGTTTAAAAAAAATAAACTACTCTTTAAAATCCAACTAAAATTCAGTATTTTGAAAGATAAGAGTTTAGGTTTCAGTTTCTCATGCAAACTTTTTAACTTTGTGTCCATCCCGTTTGGTTTTCAAGGAAAAAGAAAAGCTTTTAGAAAGCTGTGCCTGTGGCAGAACATCCAGGAATAGAAATGACTTTGTGGCTTTCTCTGTAAACAGCTGCTCTAAAACCACAAAAAAACAACAACTTCATTTCATTTAAGATCATAAAAAACTACTAAATAATTAAAAGCCTAGCGTTTCATGAAGAAATGCATATCGCCCTCGCTGCTTTTTATGTCAGACTTTTAGACTAAGATCATCTTATGATGACAAGATATAAAGTTCAAGCCATTTTGGTCAAACCTCAAAATTAACACTGTGCACCATCTCATGCAATATCACGAGGTGTTGTTAATGACTTTCAGCTACTATCACACTGAATATTAGCTCAATATCTGTCAAATTCACAGAGTTATAGTCATTTCTGTGTTTGTTAAGGTCGATTAGCAGTCGCGGTCATTTTGAATTTAATTGACTCCAAAAGTTATTTAGACATAGATGTCCATCAGATGATTACTTTCTGAAGGTTTCATTAAAATCTGTTCTCTGGTTCATCATATATTTTGTTAACAAACAGGGTTGACTCCAACAGTTAATACAACAATTTGTCCCTGTTTCCAAGACAAATTTCTCCTATGGGAGACTAATAAATTATCTTATATTACTAAAGTTTTAAGTAAAGATCCTGCGCAGTGAGCAGGCATTGGACTATGTGTTGTGAATGAGTCTCAGCTACAACCACACCAAATTCTAGCACAATATCCAAAAAACTGACAAAGTTTGTGTTTTTTACAGTGAGCTGACTGTGGCGGCCATCTCGAGTTGGGCTGGGTCACTTGTAGATGTACATCTAGCGATTTATTACCTGAAAGTTTCATTAAAATCAGTCCAGGCGTTCGTGAGACATCTTGCTAACAGACAGACACACAAACACACGCCTGAGTCCTGGAAACTCTCAGGACTCACTGACGTTGTGCTTCAGGGGCAGAAAAGAATGAGAAGGAAATGAGCAAGGAAAAACTTTGAAACACAGACCAAATACTACGTTAAAAAGTTTCAAGAAAGTCTGTATTTTTGAAGTAAAATATAAAGAAATAAGGGTACCTTAAGTACTGGATGTATGCACTAAGAACTGAAGCTAACATTTAATGAGGCCTGCTGTCTTTAACCCCATTAGTAATGAAATGTTTCACAAAGTTTAAAGTTTTTACAAACCTACCAACATTTTTAAGTGTAAAACATATGAGGAAGTAAATGTCATCCCACCTTTCTGCACAGTGTTTGTTTCTTCTCTCTTTTTAAAGGTTTATGGTTAAAGTTTCCTCATTATTAAACCCTTTATGCCACAATCCAGCCTGAAATTTTACTCGTCTCTTGATCTTACCTCCGATTCAGTTTTCCGGGGAACCCTGAATGAGTTTTTAATCCTTTTCCTTTTTGTCCTAGTCTTGAATTGCTCTATCAAGAAGTAACAAAACAATGATGTCATGCAGAAAGGAAACACACCTTGTTGTCAAAGTGCACCTTAAACTCTGAGTGGTTACAACTAAACACAACTTCTTACACTGCACCCTCATTCATTTCACAAAGATTATTCTGTTCTGTGAAAATACAGTCCAGGAGTTTTCAGGATTTATCTATTTTATTTTCTAAACAAGTTAGAAGTTTTGTTTTAAGCCAGAATTGTATTTTTTGAGGTTTTGATAAATCAAACTCATTACTGTAAATGCATTGTGGATTTAAACTTGTTGATGGCTTCTAAATGTCTGTGGTCCAGTTGCAACTGGGAAAGAGACATTTAATCAGATGTTAATGGGAGTGAATGGATATATTTGAGTCTGTTTGTATAATTTAGAGTTTTGTGGAAAAAAGAAAATTCACAGTAAATTCAAACCTGTCCACCCAGTCTTTTTTAAAACGATAATTGTCAGCAAATGGACAAAACAGAAAAAAAACTGACCTGCAGAGACATGTTTTTTTTTATTTAGATCTTTGCGATGGGGTAATTTCTTTTGTACAGGTGCTGGTCATAAAATTAGAATATCATGAAAAAGTAGATTGATTTCAGTAATTCCATTTAAAAAGTGAAACTTGTATATTATATTCATACATTACATACAAACTC
>NC_051438.1:9023271-9043772 GCF_001649575.2 Kryptolebias marmoratus
ATGAATTTGAGATTTTCATTTGTTGTCATTTGTAATCATCAAAATTAAACGAAATAAACATTTGAAATATATGAGTTTGTATGTAATGTATGAATATAATATACAAGTTTCACTTTTTAAATGGAATTACTGAAATCAATCTACTTTTTCATGGTATTCTAATTTTATGACCAGCACCTGTATATTTTAGTTTTTAAAATACATCAAAAGGAATCAGCATTTTGTGCAACACCAACAACTCAACATTCATGTTTTTTTCTTCGTTTTCGAAGAGAAATGAAAGCCAAAGGCCTTGAAATGACTGAAAGCAGCAATGTGACAATAACATTGTTAAGTTCGAGCCAACTGCAGGCCCTTCGCCTTAAAGTGCGTCACAGCGGGGATAAAAATACACTTTCAACTTAAAATACTTTCAGCAGGAAACACGAGAACTTTTGTAAACACTGTTGCTGTTCACGAGCTTCCTGTTAGAGCGAAGACAAAGTCTGCGAGCAGGGGGTTCATCTGTAGGGTGAGGTCGCTCAAGAGAAACGAGGCGGGGGGAAGGGGGGGGGGTGTTGTTTAGCTGCGCGTGATGTGGTCTGTCTGAGAAGTGTCATTGTCTGGGTTTCTTGACTGACGGATGTTTGACACAGTTTCACTCCGGTGGCTTCGGGCTCCAGACAGCTGCTGCTGCTGCTGTTTGCAGTCTCCACCTGAGAAAATATCCTCAAATGTAGTCGGTGATGTGTTAATCACACGACCCAGCTGAGCGGCCTTAGGGGAGCGGGGTTTGAAATGCAATCAGAAAACAGTGACCCTCTTAAAGAGGCCAGTGGGAGATAAGGAAACTGCACTTAAACCTGACTTTTTTGATGTGTATCAGAACTCATAACTGGGAAAAACCAGCAAACATGATCTCTAGTTTAGCTATTAAGGACATGTCCATACAGGAAATGTACACTTTTTATTTATTTATTTTTTGTATAATTTCAGCCTTGCGTCCACTCGGAAACAGGGTTTTAGGAAAAGTTGTTTTCGTTAAAACCAGATTCCAGAGGGAGTCTCAGTGCCTCCTTGACGGATGTAACACCAATAATGACAGATTATAAGATTGTGTTTATGATGAAAAAGCCAGTTTTTTAACCACGCCAAAACCTCTGCATGCTGTATTACTTGAATTTGTAGCAGCCCTAAAAGCCCTTAATATTACACCAAATGATCTAAGGGCAAACAGGTTTTTATCACTTTGCTGAACTGTCAACAATACTAAAGCGAAAACTTTGCAGAAAAAGAGCTACAATATACATCAAATTTACATTTAAAAACATATGAAGTGGGAGTAGGTTTAAATGATCATCTCTTGTGAAAGAGAAAATCACCCTGATATGCTTTGAACATTTCCCCCCCTAAAAACCTCTCTTCCCTCCAGCTGTTCCTCTGTAGATCCTGTGCCTGAAATCATTAATTATGTTCGCATATGTGGACGGACATGGCTCCCAGTCAGCAGGAGTCCAATGTGACACGAAGGATTTGGTTCTTGCTCTTGGGTTCATCATCCTCGTCTTGTCGTGTTTCACAGTTTCTACCTGACGTGTTGGCGTCACGTGCCTGCTCCGCTTCTTGTTTTCTTCTTTTTACTGCGTTACAGCACCACATACAAACCGTTTTCTGTGTTTCTGTGTGGATGAAGACAGTTTTAGTAACAGTGCCGTGTTTACCATATGTACGGTAAACTTATCCTTAAAACCCTGAGCTCTACAAGTAATGGATGGTGTGTTGGATGTTGCTGTTCATACATAAACACAAATACACACATGCACATGTATTGTCATAACTCGGAAGGTACTGTCCAGAAGAGCGAAACCAAGACCAAAACACGGAGACGGAAGTAAAGGTAAGTGAATTTATTTACAGGGTGAGACTATATACAGCGGGCGGTGTCCGGAGTGGTCTGCAAGAGAAGGAGAGCTAGGTGAGTCTCGGGTACATGCTCCAGCGAAGGTCTGATCACCGCCTGCTGCTTAAATCCTGGCTGGTCTTATCAGTGCTATGAGGAACACCTGTGGAACAATAATTAGTGGCGCCGCCCAGAGGGCGGAACCAAAACCCAGATCCTCACATGTATGCATACACTCATTAGAAACAGCAGTGTTTTCCTCCCATTTATCCTTAATTCTTGGTATATTTATTGGAAAAAAAAACTAACAAAAAAAAAACAGGCAACACAAGACCACTTTCCAAAAATCATGAGCTTCCGTGTGAGCAGATCTTGTGAAATCAATAAACTGAACAAAGCAGGATTTTAGCTGCTGACCTGACAAACTGTTAGATGTTATTCACCCAAAAGGACCAGAAACTGAGGACATGCTGTCTGCTCTGTCGGCTCTGCTGCTCAGCACACAGTTTGCAGTTCGTTTATGTGCACATCTCTGCAGAGTTTCACGCCTCTCGGGACACTCTGATCCACTGTACGCTGTTGAAACCATCTTTAAGTGTAGTTTTCCTCAGATTCAGTATTCTCAAGCCTCATTTTGCTGATTATTGGGGTATACAGCCCACTATTTTGATATAACCAATGTTTCATCTGATTCTATTATTGTATTTTTAGTAGCAGGAGACAGTTGTAACCCTTCTGAAACCCTCAAAAGAGAGAGAGACAAAGAGAGGTAGAGAAGCCCTTGTAACTTTGGGTCAATTTGACCTGAAAGCCACAGGAGGGTTAATATAAAAAAATCAACCTAAAAAACAGAACAGAGTTGGCAACAACAACTGCGTCAGATATTAAAAAGTCATCAGATGTTTGCTTCACTTGCTGTGTCCAAGGCCCAGAGGCTTCAGATTTATTTAGGAGTCTTCACAAAGAAAAAAAAGCATAAGACGGCTTCAAGTGACCGGCTTTAGTCATGCAGAGATAAAGATGAAAGAGAGCCAACATTGGTCTTATGTTCATCAGATGACCACAACCTTCTTTAACAAAAAAAAAAAAAGTTGAGTGATTTTTACATTTACTTTGAGTATTATTTTATTGCAGGCAGTACAAACACAATATTTCCTCCATTACAGAAAAACTACACAGGTGGAAACATCTTCAAGTTCATATAAAATGATGTTTTACATGTTTATTTAATTTAGAAATAGTGGAGGGGTCATAACCTACGATTGTAATATTAATTTTAATGTCCAAAATTGAGAACTATGATAAAAAAATTAAATAAAAATAATAAAACAAGTACAAAGCAGCTGAGCATGCAGATGGAAGTTGCAGAAGAGTGATGACGTCTCGTCATGAACTCATAAACGCAGCACTGGCAAAACACAATGGGCCTTAGAGAAAAAAGAAGTGATGGCAAAGTCTCCAGCTCAATTGTGAGCTCAAATGATGAACAATATTGTGACCAAATTCCCAATAAAGCTGCTCTCATTCACTCAAGTTTCAGTTTTTGTCAGAAAGCAAAAAACAAAAAAAGATCTGAAGCTGACAGAAAAGCGGCTCATTGAGGCTGAGGTTTATTCACGGCTGTTTTCGAAGCACAACGGTGCTGTTGTTAGAAACACCACAACGTCTCAAAGTTCATCTCCTGCTATAAGCAGGAACAGTACATGGTCCTGTTAGAGCAGTGTTTTTGTCTTCAAAACAGTCTGATTTCTGTAAAAATCAAGTATGACCGCATTAGCCTGGCGGTTCTTCCTAGAGTAGAGTAGTGTAGTGTCAGAATAGTGCAGATTCTGTTCATTGTAAACCAGGTCCCCCAAAAGGCTCTAAGTGTTTCAAAAACATGCATTTTAAAATTACTAATCTGCTTTAAAAACAGTGAAAAGGTCAGTTGTGGTTTAAGTGTTATTTGTAAGCTGTCTGGTACCATAACATGACGATACATGTTAATTTGAACATGTTCACGTGATCACGTGTGGTCACAAGAACTTATAAACACCTTTACACATCCGGCAGTATCACATTACACAAATATTTGGCATTATGATATTCATGCTGGATGGGAGTGCCACAGCTAGCTGCTGCTGCTGCTTTTTTCCTTTTTAAACAACCACAATGTAAATAACAGCTAAAGGTTTACAACATAGAGTTCACATGAACTGTATTTGAGACTGCAGTTGTTTTAAGACAGTAGAAATCCTTTCTGGTCTTGGACTCGCTCAAACTAGCCGTTAGTTTGTTCAAAACTCTTTTTCTCCAAATTACAGTGGTCCAAAGAGCATTAAGTAAGGTATTATTTGATCATGGTTTATCCACAAAACCCCTTGTAAAAATAATCTGAAGTATTGCTTTAAAGAAAAATTCAGAGCTTTCTTTTTTATGTTTCCCCTTCTTTAGGGCCTGATATGTTTTTAGACAATCCAATAAATTTGGAGGAACTTCCCTGTCTTGAGGGCTCAGTTGAACATCTCTGATCTCTCAGACAGCGCTGCAGCAAAAAAAAGTCATTCATCAACCCTGGGAAATCCTTATGAAACACTGCAAACACAGTTACAAAAAGAAATAGTAGATATTTTGAATCCAGTAGATGTTGGATCTCTTGGTAAAGGTGTTTTGTAATAACTAAGAACTTTAATGCACTGCCTTAAACAAATACATTTAGGTGCACAAACCTGTATGTAACATGTTCTGAGTAAACCAAAAGATAATATGATTTACTCATTATATTTTCATGTATACAATAAAATAACACATTTACTGAGCAATCAAATGTCTGCATGACAACACTTCAGTCTGAGACACACACTGCTGTCTTAAACACGTGTTTAACAAGGTCTGCTCTGTTTTATGGATCTGCAAGAGGAGCTGGTCCTCACCTGAAATGAATGGGTATAAACACTCTTTGTGGACGCACTGAATCTCTCCAACATGCAGCTCCTGACTTAAACATCACACGGAAACTGGAGAACAGAGCGCTCGCAATTTCCACAGCAGAGTCCAGTCCAGAGACACCGTGTGTCCCATCTTTCACACAACAATAAGCTCCATGCTTTGGGGGAAAATTGATGTGTGCTTATGAAAGGCATCACCATGGTTTCAGCATCAACAATGCTTACTACCTCGACTGCTACAGCGAGCTCGCTCTACTTCCAGCTGATTCAGTCCTGAGGAGACGTCGGAATTACAACATGTGGAGCTTTGGATCATCAGAGTTCACGCTGCTGCGCTGAAGCGTGCCAAACAGACAGTTTACAGATACTCCTCTCATTCAGCACAGTAAACCTGTCGCAGGCGGCCTTCAGCACTCTCTTAACAGAAAACAGGAGCTGTCACAGGCATCCCGTCTAAAATACTTCATCCCAGCAGAGAGGCGTGCAAGCCAAGCTGCTTCTACGTTCTGGGAAGAGGTTCTAATAAACGTTTCAGGTTATTCTGTCCTCGTGTGACATCATGACGGGAGATGGGTTCATGGTCAGGCTCGGAAGAATTCAGCTGTTTGGATGTATAAAAACCAGTGGGCTTTAAGAAAAAAAGGCTACAAACCACAGAAACCACCCTCAGTTCCTCTCACACTTATTTTAGTCTCAAAGTTCATTGTCTAAAAAACCTAAAGCACTTTGTGAGGTTTAAGGAAAAAATCGACTTGATTCGCATTAAGAAAACACTGTGGCTTCTCTTCTTATTAGAAATGTGACTTTTTTTGGTATTGAGTCCTGTTTCATTTGCAAAAAACACAAATATCATCTAGGCAGAGAAACAAAACAGCTCCAACTGCAGTGCCAGATGAAAAAATAAATAAAATCATATAACATGGATTCATTTTTATAATATGACATGTTTTATTGAATAGTTATTGCCTGCTGTCATTGCAGGTGGAAATCATCTAACTGCCTTTGTGTGCGTACCTGTTTTCTTTTTTACCTTCTTTTCTGATAAAATCACCTTACCTTATCAGGACTGATAGCCTTTATGGGGACCAAAGCCTGGTCCAAATATGGTGGAACATGATTTTAGGGTTATGGGTTAAGTTTAGAGCTAAAGTGTGAACTGAGTTTATGTAGGGTTAGGGTTAAGCTACAGAAATTAGTAGAAGTCAATACAATGTCCAAACTAGAAACACTTGGAGAGCACAAACCTCCACCAAGACTTCATCAGCTTCATCATTTCTTGGAACAACCCTAACACCTCCTGAAAATTTCATCAAAATCTAGCAAAATAGCAGAAAAATCTCATGAACCACAGAATGGATTTCAATGAAACTCTCAGAAAGTAATCATTGGATGTACATCTACACCTGATTAACTTTTGGAATCAACCTGATTCAAGACGGCTGCTACAGCTAATAAATCTTTGCAAACACAAAATATCTACATCTCAGTCATTTGTACGTATATTGAGGTAAAATCTGCTGTGGTAGTGGCTGAAACTCAACCCCATCACATACTCTGAGCACTGACAGGTTGCACAAAATGATTGTTTAAAACTTCGGCATGCAAGGCGGCAGGTGATATGTAAATGTTTCTTCAAGAGATGCTCCCTTCATTTACCATTGTTTTGTCATTGAAAAGTCTTGTGACCTTGCACCATGTTGCCCTTTGCCTCTTTAGTGGAACCTTTTTTGATTCGCAATAAGTAAACATTCCTGAATTATTGATCATTTTAAATGTATGCTCTATATATAGCAGTGTGTTAAATTACCCATGTCAAACCAGACACCACAGGGTTTGTTAACACAGCAATTTTTGCTGATCTAGGAATGAAAATGAATGAAATAGTCCCTTTATTTACCAAGGGATGATACAAAACATGGTCCAGATTTGAGAGAAACCTGCAGCTGAAGTTATGTGTGGTGATTTGAGACGAGGGCAGTTTGTGTCTGTGTGTAGTACAGTACAGTGTGTTATTTGTATTTCACAGTTTAACAGAAGACCTAACAAACTGTTTCTGCTCTCGCATGGTGACCAAAAACATGCTGCAAAACTGACTCTGACGACCCCAAAAGGAAAACAAGTTTTACTGTTAACTATACTCAGAAACTAATAAGTGTTAGGGCTAAATCTCTTAAGATGTGATCAATCTAGAGTTCAGTTTTCCTTTGGTGAGAAGGGGGTGCACTCTCACCCACCCGGTTCAGAAAACAGGACCACTTAAGCAGGGACTTTCCTTGTTTCCTGCATGATTGTCGAGGTAGGTTAACGAGGCGACCCTGGTCTTCAGGATAGCGCTCTGCAGACTGAAACAAACATCTTTTTGTGCTGATGGAGGAGGGACCCAATCATGTGCTCGATATTATCTGTTTATGAAGCAGAAACACAGTGGCCTTCTATGTTCCTCAATCAGCAGGGATGGCCTCAGCAGTGCTCTGCCGCAGAGACGTTTTGTGTTTCTAATTGAGCCGGAGGCTGGGTGCACAGAGTGTCTCAGCGTTGTGGCTTCACAGAAGGAAGGGGACATGCCTTCAGCGTTTTCCTGCACTTATAGTGTCAGTTATTATGTTGATTTACTATACAAACTGTCTTATGACTTATGTGTTCAGATCAAATTAAATGAGCCCCGGAGTTTGTAAGAATAAATCCATGGCTTTTGCATGTTTTGGAAAAAAATAAAATTATTGGCCCATAATGAATCAGAGAGGAAAGGCTAAATTGTGTGCTGGTGTGGCCTCTGCTGGTTGGAGAGAGTAACTCTTCATGCTGCCAGAGTGTGGGTGATAATGTTCAAACCGTACAGTCATGGGAAAAATAAAGTTTCCCCCTCTGCAGTTTTAGAGTTTAAAGTATCAGGACACAATACAAATGATTTGGTCTCTACCAGGTTCTAAAATAATTCAAATCTAAACACAAAATGCACAAAAAGACACTAGGTCCCACCAAGTCATTATTTATTGAACTTAGGTTTGCAAAGTTTCAAGCTTGGTCAGATGAGACCAAAGTAGTGATATTTTTGAACAAAAAAAAAAAATTGAAAGAAAACAGCACGGCAGGGCAAAGACCTCATACAAACTGTCAGACACGGTGGTGGAGGGGTGATGATTTGGGTTTGTTTTGCAGCTTCAGCACCTGGACATCCTTCATGATCTCCTCTGTAGACCAAAAGATTCTGGAGTCAAATGTGAGGACGTCTGTCTGAGAGCTAAAGGACCAAACTGGGTCATGATTCAACAGCAGCAGCTGATCTACAAGAGAACGACTGAAAAAGAGAAGAATCGAGGTGCTGCAGTGGTCCAGTCAAAGTCCAGATCACAACCTGACTGAAATGCTGTGGTGGGGCATTAGGAAACCTGAGCAAAAACAAATTATTGCAAATCTCAATGACCTGAAGAAATGTGTAAAAAGACTGAGTCACAATTGTCCCACAACCATGTGAGAGGCTGAGAAATTCAGACAGGAAAACAACCACTGAGAGTTACTGCTGCTCATGGTGGTTTTGCAAGCCTCAGTTTTTATCTTGTGCTGAATCGTAAAACCTTAGAAGTACAAGGGGGTAGACTTTCTTTCCATGCATGATTGTAACCTTAAAGAAATGAGTTCAAGCGGAATCTTTTTTAATGCAGTCTTTTTGTTTACAGAAAGCAGCAAAATGCAGCACATTTTCAGGTTTTTAAAGAAATTGTTTAGGATTTTGAATTAAAACAAAGAAACCTGAAAGTGGGACTGACACCAGTGTTCAGTCAGCAGGAAATGCAAACCACTAACTGGAAGTCACCAAGAAACAGGATCTTTTAGGTGCTTTTTAAAAATGCTGGTATGTGACTTTGACAGCATCTTACTGGTTATTTCCGTGTTATTCTACTCTGTGTTCTCAACTAAACTAACTGGCTGTGTCATATTTACTGTGCAAACAAGATCCTGTGTCAGTCTCCACACCTGACATTCAACAAACAAGTAAAAATATCTGTTTCCTTAAAGCATATTCAAATACAAATGTTAAGTTTAATGGTGCAAAATATTGAGAGACAGAATACTGAGAGAGAGAGGGAGAGAAAGGGGTTTGGTAATTTAAAGCAAAACTTCAAAAATAAACTAAAGAAGTAAAGCTGCAGAAAACCACATTAATGCAACTCTAGACTAATGCAAACTATTAAAACAAAACAAATTAAAATAAAGCATAAGAACAAAACCTAGTCAAAAAATATGAACAAATTCAAAATAATATGCATTAAACTACAATAGAAGAATAAACACAGAGATAATAAATATATTCAGTATTTATTAATGTGATTTTTATTCCACTTACAATTAGAGTTTTATCCTTCATATGTATGCTGCACAAAGCAAATCACAACACATTCAAGATAAAGAAAAGACTCATGAAGACATTCTTCAAAAATGTATTTTTTTTTTACATGTTTCTGTACACTATAACTTACTGACCATTAGAGGTTTACATTATACATGCACTGGAGAACAATCTCTCTTAAATATTGAATAAAGCACTCTTTCACATAAAAAAGGATAAAAATAAAAAAACTTCATTAATTGTGTAACTTACTGAATGTTTAAATACTCGTACTGTAAGTAAACCACCATAACATGTCATAGCGTCTATTCTCTGCCTTTCACTTTCTTCTTATATTGTCATTTTTAAATATAAATATAAATATAAATATAAATATTTCCTCCTTCATCCTGAGGGGGGAGTCTCAACCAAACCGGTTCCAGTGCTTGTTTTGCACCACTTTTCTTTCTTTCTGGTTTTCCGCACCACCAACTCATTACTGGGCCAAAACAAAGAGCCAGGGGCTGGAGGAAAGATTATCGAGATCAACGATCAATTAAAATATCGAAAAACTCCCAGTTAGAGTAGTCTGCTTAAGTCAAGACGGAAACAAAAACATTAAGCTTTGACAAGCTTAAATTAGCACTGGAAGAACAAGAGCTCATTGTCTCTTACAGGGAGGATCAGATGATTTATGTCTTTCATTGTAACTTCATGACATGGCTTTAAGTTGGCTGTCAGGCTGCAGAAAAACAAATTAATTCTCAGCTGTTTTTTTTTTTTTGTTTGGTTTGGTTTTTTAATGGAACCATTTAAGAACCGGCTCTAGCACCAGCTCTGGTCTACCAGAGGAACCACTTTAGTGAATTATGCACTAAAAGACATCCGGGCCCGCTTGTTCCATAACCAATGGGCCTGTTAAAGTTTATCTGGCATCCAGCCGGTGGTTTTCCTCATTTTCTGAGCCTGCGATGGGCTTCTGTCTGGCGCTAGGCCGCAGGATGCTGGTTCTCACCGTGTGGCGCATAGAGGACAGGCGGCTGCGAAAACTCTCACCGGAGAAGAAATAGAGCAACGGGTCGAAGCATGAGTTGGAAGCAGCGAGGCACAGAGTCACCACAACAGACTTGTGCATGAAGGACTGCTCTGAGCAGGATGTGCTTTCCTTGGACAGGAAGTTCAGATGGATGGTCCGCTGCACGTGGTACGGCATGAAGCTAACTAGGAAGGTCAGCAGCACGATGACAATCATTTTTATGGCTTTCATAGCTGAGCCCTTCTGACCCTGAGTCGCCAGGGTGCGAGAAAGCAGGGTACGAACTATGCCAGCATAGCAGATCAAGATGGTCAGGAAGGGTAAGACAAAGCCTAATATCAGACCCAGATAGTTCAGCGCCTGTAGTTTTGGCAGACGGTTACTTGCATGCTTTGGTGGCTCAAAGCATTTGGTTTTATTTGTTGACAAGTCAACATGCTGACCGGATATCAGGAAGGGGGAGGACGTCAGGCTGCTAAAGAGCCATATACCCAAACACACGAAACGGGCACGGTTCACTGTCACCAGCCGCAAGTTCTGCACAGGAAACACAATGGCCACAAAACGTGTGATAGACATGGCAGTCATGAAGTAAATGCTGCAGTAGAGGTTCACGTAGAGGAGGTAGGAGCTGATGCGACACAGGAAATCCCCCTGCTCCCACTGGCCCTTTCTCACATAGTAGATAACTCGCAGTGGAAGAGTCATGACGCAGAGCAGGTCGGACATGGCCAAGTTCATCATGTAGACGTGGAAGGGCGAGCTCTGGCGGTGCGTTTTGATCAGCACCGCCAGGGCGAAGAAGTTCCCCACGAAACCCAACACAAAGATGAGGGAGTAGGACGTAGAGTAGACCTGGTTACGGAAGTCATCGATGGAGGGACATGTGTCGGAGCTGTTGTGAGTGCCGTTTGTCGTGTTTCTGTCCATTTCTGGTTGCAGCTGCTGAGACACCAAAGTGTTACATGGTGAAACATGCAGACGTCTTGAAAAATGCAAGCACAAAAAAAATCTGTAATTACTGTGAAGTGGCTGATTGTTTTAGAGATAACCTATTTTTTTATTGCTGCGCAGACTTCAGAGGAAACAGAAAGAGCGTATAAGCATGTCAAGACCTTCATCCTGTCATGCAACAAACATTTGGTCAGGGCTGAAAGTACAAATGACTAATATTTGTTTTTGATGGTGAAAATCTGCAAAGTGTGAACTCTTTGAACTTTACTTTTCAGTAAAGATTGTTTCCAAGCTTAAGTGCTTAGACATTATTATCATCTGTGTACTTGTTTCACAAACTCATTTCTTTGCAACTGACCTAATTTTTATGTTACGCCACATGCTGGAACTCAGACCAATGAATCATTCAGAGATAAAAAAGGCTCCTAAGCTCAAAGGATGAACCAGTTTTGTGTCCACACGTAAGAAAGTTTTTTTTTTTCTTTTTGTTCTGTAACATGTTTCACTTTCTCCAAGTCTTTAAACTGCAGTAATTTGATTTGTTTATGTGAGCTGATCTCACATGCATCTTTCCAGAACTTAGAAAGCGGTTCTGGATTTAAGCCTCAGGCAGTTTCACATGAGGTAGTGCCTACATGTGGGTGAACAAAACATCCCTCACGTGGACTCTAATGACCCTCAGGAGGGAGCGGAGCGATGTGAGTTCAGCTCGAATAAATGGAGCAACTCTCTGCAGTTTTAAACCTCACTGATGGACTGAATGAGTGTGATAACAGCTCCTTTGATGAAAGGCAAATTATCTTTAAAAAATGAGAAAAACAGTACAATTGTCTTTAAGAAACATCAAAACAAACTAGGATAAAAATAACTCCTTAGGATCACCACGTTCTGTATGACTGAGAATCCACAACAGTAGTATTTTCTCACTAGGAAGGCATTTTCCAGAATCCTTTGAGAGAAAGGACTAAATGCTCCTGAAAGGTCCTGTACAACATATTTGTTGATATACTGACTTGTTTTCAGTTTCTTAAGAAACATCCAGATATTGTTGTGTCTGCTGCAGGTTTGCCACTTCATCTTTTATCCTGCTTGACCAGTTTCTGCAAAGTTATGACACCCACGTCGCACCATCCTGAGATACGGATGTCAAGTTTCCAGCAAATAGCTCTTTGACAATCAACCTTTTTAATGCAAGAATCAAATTTGAAGTCTTTTCTTTTTACTGTAGAAAGAAACTAGAACGAGTTCTGTTTAACTGTGGCATGAAAATAGAAGAAAAGTATAAAAAACATGCCATTGCCATTTGCTTTAATTGTTGACACAACTTTGATTGATCCATTGAGTTGGTAATCTTACAAAAAAAAGTAGCGAGTGTCCCGTGGAGGCATTGAAAATTATTGCTCAAGATCACTCAAAAAAACAGCTTGGTTACGTGAAAGCAAAATGTTCAGAAATGAGGTTACACTGAAGCTGTGGTAGTGCGAACCGCATCAAGGACAACAGAATTAAAGCAACACATTTTACTGTGAAAACTATGTATCTGCACAGCTTCAATGGATTTATGTCTGCATGTAAAAGTAAAGCATTCCTTTGAAAAGTTTTCCTTACCACTGATTGTTTGTGGAATGAAAGCAGCTCCTCTCCAGGTTGGTGAGCACAACAGCAGCGCCGCTTCAGAGTGCGTCTCCTCTGCCTCTCAGCCTCATCTGCCAGATGTCAGAGCAGCGGAGGGATGATCGAACTTTTCACACCCTCGGCTGCGCAGCACACCAACCTGGTGACATCACATCCAGCCCACAGCCCCCTTTTTCACTGTAAGTCAGAAGAAGTTAGTGACTGAATCTGAGACGCACAGAGAAGCTGAAAGTCGCGCACAGTTTTACAGTCACACAGCTGTGCGAATTCACCTCAGTGTCTCAATGCTTTTTAAAGTCGTGACATGGCTCTAATTTACTTCCTCTTTACTTTTGTCCCCAGACAAACTCGTGCCGCACAAGCTCAGATTCTTCCTTATGAGTCACCCCATATTTATTAGTCTGCCATTTGTTTTTTCTGGCCAAACCTGTTTGAATTTAACACTTTATTTGTAGAGTAATTTGTAACATAAAGTGCTGTACATATCTTCTGACAAGATGCCAACACAAAGACAGACAAACAAAAAAAAACTTCAGCCTGCTGCTGCTGTGCCCTTTCATTTCCCTGCTTGCATAATGTTGTCGCCAGCCTTCTTATGTAATTTCTTTTGAAATTTGGTGGAAGCGACATGTTTGAACAAGTCATGAGCAAGCTGATTAACCTGCAGGAACTTCAGCTGACAAAAGCAGTCCTTTTTTTCCCCCTGCAACATTTCCTCTAGATGCTGCTAATGAGTGTCGTTAACAGTTAGTTATTGTGGAGCGGATACTGTGGTGGAAATGGACAAGCTCATTTTCGCTGCTAAAAAGCTTGTAACTCATTTAAGTGGTTAAACACCAATAAAAAGGCAAACATGAGCCAAACTTGTGTATCAACAGCAGTGACTTATTGGTCAGACACTTATCACTAAGTGTGCATTAATGCATCACAAACAAGCATGAGAAATGCTTTGACCCTTCAGAGAGATGTTGAAAGTACATTTGCCATTTCTGAGTAATCAGTTCTCGATCGTCTTGAGGCTTTTATTGTTCTCCAAACACTAACCATCACAAATGAGTGCCTCGCTCTAAGCCTAATCACAACCTAATTGTACTCTTTTTCTAAAATGTTAGACTAAATCTCATTTCCTAGTGCTACCTGTACCACCACCCCTGGGTCCTTGGTTCAAAGTCAGACAGGGTAGTGGGTAAAATATTCCACTACAAAACAGGACACCTTTTCAAGAAGCGCATGCATCGTCAATTGTTGCTACTTCCCAGGGTGAATGTGTAATACTTAGAGGTGGGGTTCTTGGTGTGGGAACTAAATTTGGATTCTGCTTCACGGCGGAAACAGTTACGGTTACTCTGTTGAAATTTGACTCAAGTCCAAGCAAAGTTATTTGTCTAAAAATCTACTCGAGTGAAAGTTACTCAGTTACAGCCTTACAGCAGGAGGACATTTCTCCTGCGGTGCACAAAGGACACCGCAGGAGTTCTTTGAAACGAGTTCTGGAGTTAAATAAAAAGCCCCATAATTTAATATGTAGGTACAAATAAAACATGTCCGCACACAATATTTAAAACACGTCTCGAGAATAAACTGTTCAACAACAAAACATGTTGAACAAACCAGAAAGCAGCTGGTAGAAAAACTCTTAAATGACTTGCCCTGTTTTAGATTTTAATCTCAGTTCATTCTTGTGGCTACAGTGGGACGGCTCTTGCTTCCAGAGACACAAGATGGCAAAAACACGACGTTTAAAACAGTGGAAAGTATGACCATATGTCATGCTTTTAATAAAAAGAAGTTAATTTTTTCTAAAATAATTTTCATGAGGGCCTGATGCCTGGTGAGTGGATCACCAGACTGAAAGTCTGAGTTTTTAGAATCACAAAGTTTCGTCAAGCCTGGTTAGATTGCCATGGTAACAGAGACCTTCATCTTCAACTGTCAGTAAGAAGCTCTGTCCATTCACTGTTTTATTATTATTAATGAGATACCAAATACAGAAATCAGACTGATACGATTATGTATCAACATAGTTATACCCACTGCTGTAAGATTTTAAACAGACAGTCAAATAACACAGAGCTAAAAATTCCCATGTCACATTTAGACACAAATCGAAATGCGAGAGATCAACATAATATTTGTTCAGGGATGTATTTTCATTTTTTATTTGAATCTATAAAATATAATTTATGGATTCTAATTAGAGGTAAAATGATTCAATTTGACCATATCTCAGTTTTTTAATTAACTCACATAACTTTCAGCTAACATGAGAAATGTACTTTAAAACTTGATTCCACTCACACGTTGCACCTCAAGAACCTGAAGTTATATTAAAGTAAAAAAAAAAAGTGTTCATTGTACAAAATATTAATATCAGAACAATAGATGTGTTTACTGGTAGACCAGTTTGTCATGATGTGGAGTGACGAAAGCGAACCCAGAGCGCAGACTCATGTTTAACGAACAATAATTTATTAAATAAAGAAACACAAAACAAAAGCTGACGTGGCAGCAAAACAAAATAAAGAACAAACTAAAACTAACATAAACGGAGACGGGGACAAGCGGGACGGAAAACCAACAACCAGGAACAAACGGCAAGACCAGAGGCAAAACAACGACAATGGACCAGCGGAGTATAGACAGAAATGACCGGGTTTTAAAGTGCTGAGGATAATCAGGTAAGTGGAGACAGGTGACATGATTAGCAGACTTTGACAGGTGTAAGTGGGCGTGGCAGGAATGCAGAGGNGAGAAATAGACTGAGGAGGAATGAGAAAGTGAAAAACACGAAAACAGAAACTAAACACAAACCAATAAACTAAATCAGAAATAAAACAAAACACAGAAAAAACCCAAATCACCACACAGTTGTCCCAGCCTTCTCTCGTTGCTGGCAATCGAAGCCATCAGGAACCGGTTTACAGAGGCTGAGATGTTGTATTTTTGGAACCAGAGTCTGATCAGTAGTTGTCAGGAGTTGTCAGGATCTTTAAGTTTATTTTGTTTTAGTTGTGTGTTTCTGTTTTATTTCTTGTTCATTCTGTGTTTAGTTCTGTTTTTGTGGTGTTTTGGTTTCTCTGTCTCCTGTCACTGTTCACCTTTCCTCTGCTCGGTCTTGTCAGTCTGCCTCAACCACCCACACCTGTCCCTTGTTTGTAATCAGTTACCTGCGTTCATTTTGCAATCACCCTCTGCCTTTAAAACCCGGTCTTCTACCTCATGTACTTACTGGTTCATTGAAGCAGCATTTGCTTACTGCTTCGTGTCTCGCCCCTCGTATTCTTTGCTGTCTGGTTTTGTTAGTTTTAGTTGCTGCCACGTCAGCCCTTTGTTTTGTTTTTGTTCATTTAAATAAATTAGTTTTCTTCTGAGCTTTTCTGGGACTGTCTGCATCTGGGTTCATACCATCCACTCATCCACCTAACCCGACAGAATGAACCAGACTTTTGTGTTGTTTAAATAAATTAGTTTTCTCTTTTGGAGTTTCTTGTCTGTCTGCATTTTGGGTCCAAACCATCCATTAACTATTACCCTGACAGTAGTGTTGTGGGGCTTTAAGTCCCACCTCACACACTTTTGGTGTTACAGCAGCAAGGTAAGAACTACATCAATCAAACAGCCTCAACACCTGAAAAAATATCCTAGGTGTATTTTTTATTTTACCAACAACAACGTCTGGTTCGTTTATATGAAGGGAGCGGGATTTAGGACTTTTAACGAAACCAACCAACAAGAAAACATGATTTCAACCTCAAGGTCCACATCAGACATCTATCCATAAAAGTACATTCTTTGGTTTATAATTGCATGTTTTTTTCTTCTTCTTTTATTTTTACTTGTGTTTCTTATAACAGCGCAATGCTCTTAACTTTGTTATGTGCATCTTTGATGCTGTGCTAAATAATGACAATCTGAATCAACTTAACTCTTAAGGAGGTCTGAACCCCTCCAAATTAAAGGTTTTAGAAAGCAAAAAAACAAAAACATTAAAACAAAAAAAAACCTAGAGAAAAACAAATCTTCTCCATCAAACAAATTTCAGGAATTTGCAACAGGAAGTTCAAATTCAGAAGCACAAATAAAATATAAAAATGTGATCCTTCTATTTTAATACCTGGCACACAGTAAATGCTTTCTGAGTGCAGTTTCTTGAGAAGCTGTGGTTGCTCTGTGCATTATATCAGCAGCGGTGTACAAAATCCAATAATGTGGGTGAGCATTACTCAGAATACAAGAATACAGGAATTGTTTTCACATTTGTTTGTTTTGTTATGGTTGCATATTACGCTGGATGCGCCACGTAGAACATCACAGTTCGGTACCATCTTGGTATCTGGGACATGGTTCACTGGTAACAAAACTTTGCCACACTGCCGATTTGAAACAAACATGCAGGCCGTTAAGCTGTTGTCATCTAAAGCAGCCATTTTGGCTTTGCTTTGGCGTGGAGAGCTTTAGATAGCATGGTCTTTTACTCCTTTTCTGTTGGAAAAAACAACAACAACCCGCAACATTCTAGATAAGTGGTGATCACCTGTTACTACCATATTCTCTGTCTGGTAGGATGCACAGGATCCTGATATATATACGATGACAGTTTGATAAGAACACCCCCATTATTATACATACTAAAGAAAGCAACATCTACAATGTATAAAATGCACTTTCTACAGTTTTAACTGCCAGGATTTGTGTTTTTTGTTGTTTGGTCACTAACCCCCTCACCTAACCCTAAACTAACCCATCAGCATCTATAACAACTCTTTAACGAAACCAGGATAACAAGCTACAACAACATTTCATTTCACATTGGGATTAATGAAGTATTTTTGAATTTGAATTGAATTCACCTGCAGCCCCTCCCTCCTGGGCAGCACCTGACACTTCTGTGGTTCATGAGCCTGACGAGCTGAGATGATAAATGAGACTGAGCTGAGATGTGATCCCTTATTGGATTCTTATCAGACACTTGTTGAAAATTCATGATTTGACCCCCTGCGTAGAAGTGACCTTTAAGTGATTTATGTCTGAGACTAACCAGAAACCTTACCTGCGCTTTAGTTGAAGTCCTCGTGCACATTTTGGAACTCTCCAGAAACTTCCTGGAGACAAATGCTCCTGTAAACTCCTCCGTCCTCTTAAACTAGAAGGAGAAGCCAGCTCAGCGAGTTCATCCCAGCATTCACCTTTCCTGCCCGCTCTCTCTTTGCACCAGCGCCTTTTCTAGTTACCGCCACTGAAAACTGGAATCCGGTATCCCCCAAGAACTTCAACAAAAAGCATCCTAAAGTAAGAAAATTGTCCAATCTCTAACTCTGAAACAATCTCCAAAACACTAACCTCCAGGTCACTTAACCCTGCCTCTTCCTTTCCGCAGATGGGGTCTTTAGCAACTCCCAGTCCATATATAAAAGCCTTTTCTTTACTTACCTGCAAATCCTTTCAGCACAGAAACCTGAACCCTGTTGGTAAAGAAACTACTAATTACGGCATTAACAAGCCTAAAAACCGCAGCGAGGAAGATATGCTAGCAGTGCGGTAATGGATTGCCACATTATTGATCTTGCAGTAAGAGCATTGGCTTAAGAGAAAGTGTTAAAAATAAAAGCTCATGAGTAAAAGATGAGTGTTTGTAACTATTCAAAGTGTTCTTTCAGGACTGTATTTTGACCTGTGATTTAACTTTACATAACCCCTGGCAAAAAGCATTTTCCTTTCTACTGAAAAACAGAAAATGCAGCACAGCTGGGTGCACACAAATCGGTTTAATTCCCTCTTTAGCTCTTGTTTTCTGGGAAATTTCAGTTCATCTTCCTGCTAAATGTTCTTTCTCTGTCTAATTGCAAATCTCCTGTGCTGCTGTAGTCTGGGTGGTCACCTCAAAACTAAAACTTTAACTTTAACACAAAATACCTTCAGCTGCAGTGACTCAAACTACACGTCTGCATGTTTATACAACCTATTTATCTTATTTCAGATGACAACTTAGATGTATGAAGTGCAACCCACAAAACATCCCACGCAGATGACGCTGCAGGCACATGGGGATACAGACTGTTAAAAAGTAGATGATGACTCCCAGTCTGAATCATGAAGCCAATTTGTAAGTCCTTCCAATCACCTACAGGAAGCAATACCTCTACTGTTTTATGAACTGAGTAATTTCCTTATGAGTTTATGTTCTCAGTCTATTGAGTAAGAGTTGAGTTTCTATTCAATAATCCATTTTTTTTCTATCAATATCAAATGTGAAAGCAGTGCACGTTTTGGGATGGGACTACTTTGAGTTACAAGAGTTGTGCAGTTTTTTTATGGTTCTCAATCAGCTGCACTGTTTCCTTCGAACACTTCATTTCAAACAACCTAAAAGAATGACGATCTTTTGAAGTGGGGTTCTCTGGAAAGCTTAAAGCTTCAAAATAGCAATTAATTCGTCATTTTGGTCAGACTGCTTTCTCAAACTGAGATTGTCCAAAAAAAAAAAAAAAAGGAACAAATGATCCCCACTCATCAGCAAAACCATTAGAATATTCCAAGGAAAGATAGATGAACGAGTTGCTGTTTTGGTAGGAGCACCTGTTAATTTCTGTTTACTGGATACAGATACTCAGCATACTTGATCTGAGTCCAGCACCTCTTTGCCTCTGCAGCAGCTCAAGTCCTTTCATGGAAGTGAGAGCAGCTGCTGTCTCTGAGCTCAGACCCAGTCCACACAAATCCTGACAGTCTGATTTATGTGGTGAATAAAAAAGGTCCTATAACTCCCAGGTGGTCTGCTGAGATTATAATGAAAGTAAAGTAGAACTGCTATTTGTCATTCAAATAGTAGGTTTTTGTTGTTGTTGATCTGATAGAGGTGTTGACAAGGATGTTTATTTAGGCCACCTTATCTCTAAAATGTCTTTGTTTCAGGCGTTGAGTGGATAGTTTCACAAAGCAGAACTCAGCAAAACGTCCCAGCCTTAAAACCTTTGTAGTTTCTTGGCTGCTAAAGTAGTACAGCTTTGCTTTTAGCTGACATGGTTATTGTCACAGACTTCTTACAGGGTATAGGTCATCATGTCCTACATGTACTGTACATGTGTGTTTTGTAATAATTTATGCTGCTTGTCATGGACTAAGACTCCTAAAAAATACATTTTAAAGTTTTAAAATGTATCTCAGTGTTTAAAAAAAATCTGATAGATACAAAAAATGATTTTGCTGCTTGATTTTGGAATATTGTTGAGACCTTTGTTAGCAGTACATCATCCGGAGAGCTGGTGCCTATCCCCAGCAGTCACTGTGCGAGAGGCGGGGGACACCCTGGACAAGTCCATCGCAGGGCCACATATAGACAAACAACCATTCACACCAGTGGCGCCGGATTCATTTTCTAGGTGGGGGGGCCACCGGAGTGTTTCGTCACCTTATTAATTTTACATGCATCGGATCATCGTCTAACATAAATAAAAACTGAATAATGAAACGCTTTTTCAGCTATGACTTTTTGTTCCAGTATATTATTATGAATAATGATAATTAGTTTAACAAACCAACAGCTTTATAAATGACCACAATAAAAGTAAACACAGGTAAATAACGTGCACGGGCAGAGATGGAATAATCCAACATCTGAGCAACAGAAATATACAAACACTTGTGCGGAGGAACTAATTAAGAGCATTCGGTATTAAAACAACATAAACTTTGTCAGACTTGGAACATATAACCAAACATTATATTAGTAAAAAGATTTCTTCC
>NC_051438.1:9045325-9048314 GCF_001649575.2 Kryptolebias marmoratus
ACAGAATTGTTCCAGACACGGACGTATCAGAGCCAGAGCCTTTTTTCATGTGTTAATGATCCCAACCCCGACTCCGCGCTATCACATCTGCAGAAACGTTTTGGTGACTGTTATGACCCTGGACTGGAGCTTTAAGAATTTGGTCCAGATCTCAATGCTGTAGGTTTTATTTGTGCTTCTGTCTCTATATAAAAACAGAGACACGTTAGTCACAGTCTGTGCAGACGTCTGGTGGGAACACGCAGCAGTGGCAGGGCCGGAAAGTGGGGGGGCCAATGGCCCCCTGGCCCCAGTGGTTCCGGCGCCTATGATTCACACTCTCACCTAGGGGACAATTTTAGAGTCATCAATTAACCATGCATGTTTTTGGTCTGTGGGAAGAAACCGGAGTACCCGGAGTAAACCACCCACGTGTGCATAGGGAGAACATGCAAACTCCACCCAGAAAGCGATCCTGAGACCTTCTTTCTGGGAAGCAACAGCTCTAACCACTACTCCACCGTGCAACCCATACATCATACAGCACAGACAAGATTAGCTCAAACCTGCAAACGACATTTCACCTTCTGATATTTTGGCAGAACAAATAAGAAAACCCAGCCCTCTTTTGAGCTCAAAAATTTATCACAGTAGAAACATTGATGAAATGTTAAACAGGTCATGGAAAATTGGACCTTAGATGACTGAACTGGCATTTAGATTTTTTTTTCTAAATGTTTTTTACAAAATCAATTTACATTTTACGATTTTTAACAATGTCATTATGAAAGCATCATCAAACTAACATTTATCTAAACTTTTCTAAATTTTTGCACTCTTTTTACTCCCACAATTCACATTTTTTTTAGTTTTTACATGAAACTGTAGCTATTTTTTCCTCCAAGACTTACTATTTTTTTCTCAAATCCTTCCAGAGTGCAGAGATCGCACATCCAAACTCTCCCTGACTTCAACTGAATCTGAGCTCAAAATATTGTGTTCAAAACGTTTGTGCAGAGACATCAAAATGTACTTCGGAGACAACCAGACAGTTCTGTAAATTTGAGAATTTTTTCAATGTCTTGTTGACTCTTCAAGTATCAATTTCTGCTCTGCGTTTCTGTCTGTTCTTTTAAGACTGCTGTCAGGGAGTGAGAGACACATATGTGTGGTTACCATGGTGACCCTTGAGAGGCACTGGCAGCAGCTTTAACATTTCTTTTATTCTTGGTTCTCTTTACACATCTTGTATGGTTTATACATAAAAAACTCAGCTTTTTCTTAAAACTGAAAAACATCCTAAATTATTATTGAGCTTCAGAGAAAAAAACTGATGACTGCTTGAATTTGGGGCAGTATAAAATTTCTAAAGTTTTTCATTTAAACTGTTGTTCAAAACCTGTGCAGCATATTTTAAGGTTATTACCAACAAACAACAACATTTCTCAGTATAACAAACATGGAAGCATAAAATAAACCCGCTGAAAGCTCAATACCACTCAAGATACCAAAACACTTTAGCCCTTTTCCACATTAAAATATATAAAAATACATAAATGCTTCTTGTAAAGGTTTACAACTTCTGTACATCATCAACACACTCAGATCTTGGTTGAGGTTAAGATGCATGAAGATGTTGCCCCAAGTCTCAAGAGGAAATGCACACAAACATGCACCATCCGGTCTTAATGGGTTAAATGAGAGTAAAGTTTTCAACACTGCTTCCAGTCAGGCTTCCAAAAATCAATTTATCCAGGCAAAAGTTTTGTTGTTTTCAGTGTCATCAGCTGTAAGTTCTATAGAAACCCTTTGTGTGTGTGTGTGTGTGTGTGTGTGTCAGATACAAAACTACAAGGATGAGACACAACATCGAAACAAGAAAGGACAAAAAAAGGTAAAAATAGGTCTTTATTGTTATAAACAAGTGTATTAAGATAAATTTACAAGTTGCCTCGTGGAGTACAATTTAGTTTTTACCTCTGACTTTTAGTTTAAACGGATTTTGTTGTGAAGATATTCGGTTTTATGTTGCATTTAGAATTTGCCACACTTTGGGTCGACCCCGGGTCTCATCAGGACCAAGCTTGTGTAAAGTGACGCTACGACCGAGTCACCGATCGGTTTTACATCGGTTTTAGGATCACGGATCAGTATATGTTTGGTACAACAATTAAATAAAACAAATGCAGGTTGAGTTTATTCTTTCAATTATCATTTTAGGCAGAAAAAAATCCTCCCAGAACCAGACTCTAAGGTAGCAGGTCATGTGTCTTTCATCTAGTTTTAACTTTGTTTTATTTAACTTAGTTTTAACATTGTTCTATGTGAAATGTATACTTATTTATTATCATGGCTATTAAATAAATACAAAAATGGCTTGAATATGCAATTTGGGATTATTTGGTTTACTTACACACAACAATGAATTTGTGCTTTTTTGTTAAAGAATGAAAAAGACACAAAGGTCACTGAACTAACTTGAAAACCAACAAAAGTAATAATAATATATTATAAAAACCAACAACAAATAAATCAGATTTTGAATTTTTGCTCAACAGAATTATAAAAACAAACACTGACCTCGACAACAAGGATGATACACTAAACTTAACATTTTGTTGCTCAGCCTTTTAAGTCAATCACTGCGATCAGGTGATTTCTGTCCCTCTCTCTGAGACGTCTCCACCTGTCCTCAGGTGTTTTGTCCCTCTCCTCATGAACAAACTGCTCCATCTGTCTCAGGTCTGAAGGGTTCCTTCTCCAGATGTTTCAGCTCCTTCCACAGATGTTCATCAGGATTTAGGTCAGGGCTCAGAGGTCACTTCAGAACGGTCCAATGTTTGGTTCTGAGCCATTCTTGCTGTTTTGGGTCATTATCCTGTTGGAGGACCTGTGACCTGTGACTGACACCAAGCTTTCTGACTCTGAGCAGCACATTTAGCTCCAGGAAGCCTTGATAGTCTTGAGATTTCAATGGACCCTGAACAGATTCAGGACCTCCTGTGTCAGA
>NC_051438.1:9051954-9063840 GCF_001649575.2 Kryptolebias marmoratus
CTTTGGGCTGCACTTCGTCTGGCCCCTCACCTAGGACCTGTCTGCCTTGGGTGACCCTACTAGGGGCATGAAGCCCCTGACAGCATAGCTCCTAGGATCATTGGGACACTCAAACCCCTCCACCACGATAAGGTGGCAGCCCAGGGAGACATAAGATGTTGAAAATTTACACAGAAATCTTTGTCTGGCATTTTTCTTCCACTAGAATGTCCTGCAACATCAAAATATTAGTTTAGTTGTATTGCATGTGAAAGATCAGGTCTGTTTCTATCTACTAATACCAGAAATCCACTTTAGTTCAGGGCTCTGTCCCTCTTTCTCCATGTAGAGATCAGCCACAATGGGTGACACTTTGGTGTGATATTTTGCTATAAATAAAGTAGAAATAAAGAAACGTTTTACTTGTGTGACACGAAGGGGGTGACCCTAAAGCCAACTGGTAGACATCTCACACAATGTTAGGTAGTCTAGGGTCTCCCTATACTAAAAACTACCCAGGTACGTCTGGATCAAATGACACAAGCAGAAATGGTGTACAAAATATGTTCTATTTATTTTTTTCTGTTTTACAATAATAAAAAGAAGACTGTTTAATTTTAAAACCCAATAAGAAACAGCAACTGAAGGCAAAATTAGCTATAGTAATTTGGAACTTAAAACAAAAACCACTGCATCCCAAATTAGTATCAACACACAATAACCCTAAACAAAGTTAGTAAAGAAAACAAAATAAATCCCAAATTACATAAACTAAAATCCTACAGAGCAGTTTATTTAATTGGATTGATGTAAAAAGATGCTCCAAAAAGGGGGAGTTATAATTAACTAGCAATACAACAGATTTAAAGTGCTGGTTCTAAAGCCTAAAATCAACCTGACACACACTCCAAGTCACCTAGCAGCAGATGGACACGAGGCAGCTACATGAGAGCATATATGGGCCGAAAAAAACAAACAACTCCAAAAACAAGGAAAAGGTGAGAAAAGGCAACAGCATTAATCTTAACAATCTGTCACAATCCCACTAACAGTTGAATCCAAACAGCCACTGTGGAAATCTGCTACACACTGGCATACATCCATACGGATGTCCCCTTTATGGACCAGGGCCTGTTGCATCAACCTGATGAGCATGAAGCCAGAGCTCATCCAACAAAAGACACACTCCCACACCTGCAGCAACACAGATACTGACCAAACAGCCAACGCCCCAGAAAATAACTGGCTTGGCATTGCTTGGCACTCACATACTAATAATCCAGGCAACACTGCGAACCAGAAATGGAGGTGGGGCATGCGTGCGTTCATGGACTCAACGTGCGTGAGAATTTAAAAACCACCCCCGCATAAACACCATTTTAAAAACTAATAAACCACCCGGTTACACTTGCAACAGCCATTCAAAGAAATTTTGTATTCTATATTGTCTGTGTAATTTTATACTAAAACAGAGTCTGAAGAACAAAGCCAAACTTAATTCCAATTATTTTCAAGTGACATAGTTTGGCCTCAACTGATAGACATAACATATAAATGCATGGAGAATGTTTAGGCAGTTTTATTTTAGTTATTTTTTTAAAGATTGGGCAAGTATGTGGCAATCTGATCATGACCATACTCCACTCACTGCTGTCTACAGCTCTGCTGCTAATGAACTCATTGCCTGCATCATTAAATTCTCTTCAGTGTTCCCTGCTCTCTGCTAAATTGTCTGCAGCCTTGCCTTAGCCTCTAAGTCCAAGTACAAGCCCAAGCTGAGTTGTGTTTGACCAAGTTTGCCTCATCGACTCTGCCTTCTTGCTTCACCCTCGTCTGACCAAGCACCAAGTGTTTAACCAAGTTTCATCAGCTTTGCCTTCTTGCCTTTGTCTGTTCACGTTCAGGTTCATGAGTCTAGTGATTAACCAAGTGTCTGTATTCACTGACTCAGTCTCTTACATTACCCTCATCAAGCTATCTGCCTCTTATATTCTGATCATTGCCTGACTTGTGATTTTGGATTGGATGTGTTCATGGTGGTAGATCCTCGGTACACTAATCACCTTTTTCTGTCCCTCCTCAGTAATCTCAGTGATTCCACTTTCCCCCCACAGTCATCCACTACTTGTCTCTTTTACTTGTCTCCATGTCAGCCTCGTCTGGATCACTTGTCCTTCCCAGGTCTCCACACTCTTCTTCTCAACATCCCTGGGTCAGCCATTGGAACCAAGTAAATTGGCAACTCACCATTCCAAGAACTACATGATGATTGTTTCCACTCTCTTCTACACCTACCTGCAAATAAACCCCCCTCCTCTTGATGCCCACCTCCATCTCAAATTCAATTTGCTCAAACTTTAAAAATTTTAAAACTGTTTTTGTGGTTGGTTGTCTTGGGTTCAGACACAAATTTACAGGTTCATCACAGAACAGGACATTTACGAGTCACAGAAATCCTAAAAAGCCAAATGTAAAACGCATTTTGGACAAATAGCTACACTATCGATTCATTGGTAGCTACAAAGACTGTAAAGAACTGTGCTTTTGAGTTCTTTGGGTAATCATTTGTGTTTAGTTTATTCCTTGTGTTGAGTGAGATGTTGTGTAGTTTTGTCCCCTGCGTCATTATTCACCTGCCCTCAGTCATCTGCACCTCAGTGACCTTCTTTGTCGGCCGGAAAAGCTCCCATCTGCACCTGCCCCGAGTTTGTATTCACTCACCAGTTTCCACTTCCTCGTCATCTGCCTTTATGGTCAGTCTTTATATTCTCATCGCTGGTTCGTTGTCGTTGCTTTCACACACTATCTGGTTCTCCTTGTGTTTCTCTGTTAGTACCTTGTTCATTTTTGCTGCCATGTCAGTCTTTTGTTTAATAAAATAGTTTATCTCTGAGCTCCTCGTGTCAGTCTACATTCTGGGTCCAAGTCCTTCCACAAACCTGATGAGGACTACTAGAGTATTGTGTAGTACCACAATGCATTCCTGAATGGCAGCGAGCCTGAAGTTTGATTCAAGTACTTTGTCACGACACAACACAAGAATCAAGATTGGACAAAGAAATAGCCTACCCTGGTGTTTACTTTTTGACATGTGGTCCTACTTTAAGTAAAATTGGGGAAATAAAAATCAGGGTTTGCATCAAGGCAGAGATATGTTGGAGAGGGTTTGAAGTTTTCTTGAGAACTCAGACTCATTACTGTGATGCAGCTTTTGTTTTGCTAACGCAAATTCTCTGTGTTTCACTAACAAAACAGAAGTATAGAGTTAAAAAAAAATCACGCAGTAAGAAGATTGTATTTGAAAGTGTCACAGGGAGGTGTGATGTGTAATGACTAAGCCAAAGGAAATTGTACTGTTTCTGTGAGCAGCATGATTAATCAGCTCGTATAACAACCACTTTGTTTGACAGCTGTTGCAAAATTAAATTATATTGATGATCACGCCCAAGTTGTTATAGACACGATGGTGTGTTTTAGCCACAACTAATGTGCTCACAACCTAAAGGATTTTATGTTCAGGTGAGTCTGAAATATAACTGAAAATGTCTTACATATGGAATCTGAGATTCTTTAGTTGTAAATAGTCTTTAGGGACGGTCCCTTAATCAAGATATGAAGAAAATGGACTTTTTGACAACTCCGTCCCCAGAAGTCAATCTTCCACAGAGAGCTGCTTTTTCAGCTCTACGAAGATAGCAGCGATGAAAGAAAACCCCTCAAGCACAAAGGTTTGCACAACCGTGAGTCAGTTTTTTTTTCTCTTTTTTTGTTCATTACAGAGACATGATGGCATGTGTGGACTGATTCAGAGGGGATCAGGCGATCTTTGGAAGAAACAACTCTTCACGTGCTTCCAGCTCAGCAGCATCGAGGATGGAAAAATATCAAACATCCCAGAAATATGAATTGGGAACTACAAATTTTAATCTGAACTTCCTGCCTAAACACAGGTAAGTCCCAACATATCATTTTAAGGCAGATAAACAGGTTGGATCAGTGATTATTACTGAAGCTCCTCTTTCAATAAAAGGAAGGTATGAGCTGAGCATGAGGTAGGAACAAACTGGAGACAGGAAGCTGCTTTTGTTTCACCGATACTAGAACATATGGCTAATAAAAGTTATTAAATTCAGTCTGATATTTAAGAGGCACTTTTAAATTTACATAGGCCCTATATAGATCTGTTATATCTTTGTTGTCATTCCTAATCTGCTGTCTTGCATGTTAACGTTTCAAAGAAAGATCTTGAATTATTTGTGGCAGGATTTGGGTTTTCTTTTTGTTTTTAGGGTTATTGCTTATGTTTCAAAAACAGAACAATAAACCCAAAGTTTGGATTTATTGTTCTGGTTTTGGTTGTTCCTGTGTTTAGTTTTGTTACTTGTTTTTTTGCTCTCTGTGTTCTCTTTCATATTTCACCTGTCCTCAGTCAATCACCTGTTTGCCTGCCATGTCCATCTACACCTGCCCCAAGTTTTGTAATCACTCACCTGTGCCCGCTTCTCCTAATCACCTCCTGTCTTTAAAACCCGGTCATCTCCTCCACTTACTCACTGGTCTGCTGTCGCTTCATGTGCTGTCTGGTTTCGCTTCATGGTTTGCCTCCTGTGCTTTTTGTCTGCCTTGGATTTTATTAGTGCCTTTGTATTTAGTTTTGTTTTGCCGCTGCGTCAGTCTTTGTTTTTATTTATTTTAATAAATTAGTTTGTTCCTGGAGCTATCACCATGAGTCTGCAAATTGGGTTCACCTCAGTCTCCAATACACCTGACAGTTTGTGCTTGAAGTGTAAGTCAGGGATGACTTTCAGCTACTACCACACCAAATTTTAGCTCAATATCTGTACAGTGGACAGACTTATAGCGATCTTTGTGTTTGATGACGTAAATTAGTTGTGGCGGCCATCCTGAATCCGGCTGTCTTTAAGTTAATAACTTGTAAATGTACATCCAAAGATTACTTTCTTAGAATTACATTAAGATTTTTCCAGTGGCTCATAAGATATTTTTGAAACAGACAAACGAACACAGACACAAGAGGATATATGATTGCCTGCCAAAGTGGGTCATCAAACACCGTGCTTGATCTTGAGATGATTTCCATAAATGAAATGAAAAAAAGTCAAAATAAAAGATTGATAACAGCACATTTTCAGCTGTTCCATCAGACAAATAAAATGATAGTCATAAATGTTTCTCAGGATGTTTGTGTTGTCATGGTTCTGTTTGAATTAGTTTGATAGATAGATGCCATAAATTCTTCTCACAATACACTTTCAGTCCGGTCCTGAGACACCTTTTTACTGTCTCAACGGGACATGAGGGGCATTGAAGTCAATGCAAGTGAGGAAGTAAAGCTGTAGTGCTTGATAAGATAAGACTGCACTGTGGTTCAGTTGTATAATGTAGTGATGACAGATAATCTGTCATCTACACGACTGAGTTCTCGTCGCCATCTTCATCTCCCAAAGCTCACATCATGACGGGGTGTGGCCAGCTCATTTAGTGATTTATGAACTACCAAAGGCAGCTTAAAGAGGGGCTCAGCTTTGTGGACAAATCACACAAGTGATTTGTAAAACGGGGCTCCTGTTGTTAATGGTTGGAGTCGTGGGTCTTTGCCACTGTTTGACCTTTTCACACTGGCTGACGACACGGCTAACATATCAGAAATCAGCCAGAACAGAGACTGAAGACTTAAAAGTTCTCCAGGCACACATGAAAAACACAGTGGACACCCTATTATGTGTGATAGACCAGGACAGATCCAAAATGAGCCTTGAGTTTGCCAAAAAGTCAGTAGCTAGATCATGCTGGTTTATTATTGTGGTAGTAGTTTATACGAGTTCTGGGTGGAGCGTCATGGCAGCGTATTTATGATGTGGGCCTGCAAGCACTGGCATGGCTCAGTCACTGAAATCTGAAGACAAGACCACACTGGCCTCACAAGTAAAAACTGCACAAATAAACCCTTTTATTTCCTGTTAGTTTCTGGTTTTATTGTAAATTACTTACAATTGTCCTGTATGTGTGTGTATGTAATTTTTCTAAAATGTAATAAATGTCATGAAAATGTTTATTTTACGTGTGTCGCTCCAGGCTTAGAAGTATACTGTTTGTTGTATCAGAGCTGTATGTCATTGCCTGTAAATAAGACTGTGTTTTAGTCCTTATTTTCTAGAAAATAAACAAACAAACAAAAAAAATATATGCTGTTTTATTGAGCCCTGACTTACTTTTGCATAACTGAAGTTTAATTTCAGTTTTATGACAGATACATTGAGTGCTAAAAGATTTACTGGAGGCTGCTTGTTCCCCAAGGCTTATTTCTTCCTAAATAAACATTGTATTATATAAAACAACCATAACACAAAGGGAGAGTGTGCCGAGAGTCAGACAAGATGTGTTAAACCTGTCTATGTGTGCCTGTGGTGCAGAGACAATATTTAGAAATGAGGTGTGAGCTTCACTCTGAGCTAACCTGTCAGTGTTGAACTCTCTGCAGGTCTGTGTGGAAGTCTGTGTGGGATATGAGCTCCCAGTGCTGGCCCGGCTCAGTCACAGAGGGAGGGGGCCCCGCCTCCCGAGGATGGCTGCGCCGCTTCGTCCTGCTGAAGCTGGTGACGGTACTGCTGTTCCCCCAGGGGGCTGGCCTCCCCCTGCTGGTGAGCTGCGTGTTCAGCCTGAGGGCTCTGTGGCTGCTGCGCTCGCCTCACATCTCCACCAAACCCTCCACGGTGCTCCTGGCCCAGCTGGCTTTCACAGACGGCCTGCTGTTGCTGCAGTGGGGTCTTCAGCTGGGGATGACTCTGGGTTGTTGGGTGGAGGAGGAGGTGGTGACACCTGTGAGGGACACCGTGAGCGTGCTCTGTCAGCAGCTGCTCGACGCTCACCACCTGGCCTCTCTGTTCCTGCTGGCTCTGCTGGGACTGGAGGCCATGCTGGTGTCCCGCTGGCCTCAGCAGACTCGGAGGTTCAGGACTTCTCACCAGGCTCAGCTCTGCTGCAGTCTGGTCTGGATGCTTGTGCTACTAGAACTGGTGTCTAAACTTCTGCAGGACTTCAGGCGACAGACTAACCTGTCGGCACTGCCTTGGCTCTCCCTCTGCCTGAGGAGGATGTTATGGTTGGTAGATTCATGGCTGCATTACGCTGTTTTTAAATTTAAACCACAGAGGAGACGAAGCTCATTTCATTAAGAGCCTGTGAAAATAAGTTTGTATTTAACAAATGTGTAGTATTAAATTAAGTACAATGTGATGCTTTTCTCTGTTTTCTGTTTAAGACTTCTTTTGAAAGTGTCAGTGTGTAAGCAATGAAGTGCGCCCATTCATTGGCTGCTCCTCCCTCAGTGTTTAAAAAAACCCAACACATTACATCAAAACTTGTGGCTTGAATGGAATGGCACGCTAAGACATCTATTAGTAGTATATTATATGGCATGAGCAAAAGTTCAAAAAAACAATCTTAAAAATGTTCACATTGATAACGGTCAGACTTTGAAGCTCTACAGATCAGACATACTTCACAGTGGAAACATCATACAAAGCTTAAATGAGTCACAGAAATGTGGACTTTACATGACCGAACTGACCTTTTCATAGTTCAAGTTTTATGATTTTTTTTTAAGGATTTAACAACAGAATGTTCAACAAAGAGTGTGAGGATGTCACACCCTCTGAATATTGAGCTACCTAAACTTTCCAAAACTCTACAAACTCTTTTTACTCAACTTCTTACAGTTTATAGATCAGAATGTAGGTATTTTTGTTCTCGTTCTCCCAGCATGTCTCTCACTGCTGTAGGACTTGTGTTTTTTTTCTTAAATCCTGTCAGAATGCAGAGAGCCATTTTTGCTCAGAATTTTCTGCTCAAAACTGGAAGTGAAGCCTCCTCTGACTTGTTGTATCTCTTACATAAAACCCTGTAGACACATAAAAACTGACATGTTGGACAACCAGATGCTTGTACCACTTATGGTTTGGTAATGTTAAATTATGATCTATAGTTTGCAAGGAGCAGAGGTCACAAAGTTGCAGCACTTCAAGGACTTGGAGTCGACTGTCCAGGAAAACAGGGAGTGTGGTAAAGAGGTGAAGAAGAGAGTCCAGGTAGGATGGAGTGGATGGAGAAAAGTTTCAGGAGTGATTTGTGACAAAAGGGTGGCAGCAAAGGTCAAAGGTCAAAGGGAAGGTTTACAGACAGTGGTGAGAGCAGCTGTGTTGTATCATTTGGAGACAGTGGGACGGACAAAAAGACAGGAGACAGAACAGGAAGTGGCAGAGCTGAAGATGTTGAGGTTCTCTTTGGGAGGGACGAGGATGGACAGGATTAGGAATGAGGTCATCAGAGGTACAGCTCAGGTTGAAGGACTGGAGATTAAGTCAGAGAGGACAGACTGAGATGGTTTGGACATGTGCAGAGGAGGGACAGTGGGTATATTGGTAGAAGGATGTTAGAGATGCAGCTGCCAGGAAAAAGAAAAAGAGGAGACATATGGATGCAGTTAGAGAGGACATGGAGGGAGTTGGAGTGAGGACAGAGGACACAGAAGACAGAGTTAGATGGAGGAGGACTCGCTGTGGAGACCCCTGAAAAGGGAACAGCTGCAAGATGACAAGATGATTTATAGTTTATGCACAGCAACTGCACAGCTTACCTTTCAATCTGTTTCTGTTTGTCTCACTTACATTTGCTGTAAGGGAGTGAAATCCAAACGTGTGTGGTTACCATGGTGACACTATTGAGCAACAAGCAGCAGCTTCAACATTTCTTTTGATCTTGGTGTTTTTATGCTTCTTAAACAGTTCATACATCAAAAAATCAGCATTTTGTCAGTTTGGATTATTATAAAAGTACCATTTCTTCATAAATTTTCTCATTTCTTAATAATCTTGACATAATTATAAACACTGGGAAAGCATTTTCCTTAGAAAACATTGGAGAGTATTGACTTTCTTTTGGGGAATGATCAGACAAGCTTGGCACACCTTTCTTTTTGAAGAGTCTACTATCCATCATTAGAAAACATTTCAACCAGTTTGTCTGAGCAGGGTCGCTGTGGAGCTGCTTCATCAACTTTCACAATCTGCTTCAGTCACTCCAGGGTTTCTATAGAGATCCAAATGATGTTTATTACAGGACATTTCATTGTCTATTCTTTGCATCTGTCTTCTACAAGCACAATCCGAATCGTTTGAACAAAGGGAGCTGGATCGCAGGCAGTAAAGAGCAGTTCTTTTATTTTAACTTCCTCCTCGTGTTTTCCTCCTCAGCTGCATCGCTGTTCCACTGAGATGAAGAACAGGCGGAGCGCAGCAGTTGTTATAATTGGTGAAAATACGCTCAGGAGGTGTGTGTGTGTGTGTGTGTGTGGGGGGGGGGTGATAGGTCACGTGGTACATAGATAATAACATATGTTGTACTACAGCACTGGCAGTAAAATGCGACTAATCATTCAAAAGAGCCAGTCTTTTAAATGGCTCTTTGAAAGTAATGGATCTGCAAGATCCGGATTACTTTAAAGAACCATAAATCCCATCTCAAGTCTTTTAACGCTCCTGATTCCTTCCTCTTATACCGTTTGAGAACTGTGCCCAAATTATTTAATAGTTGTTTTATCAGATCAGAGAATTTTGCTCCTCCAGATTCAAGATCTTGGCAGAGTTTTGTACTGATGGCTGTAAGGTTTCTGCATTCTAAGAAATTGTTTTTCCATAGTCACCACAGAATTGCTGCCACATTTAGTCTAATAGTTTTCCGTGTCAAATATTTTCCACCTTACAGTTATGGAGGTCACGAAAATGTTTCCCCTATTTATCAACACGTTCCTGTTATACTGGTCTATAAACTATTTCTTTGGCTCATTCCACTCAGTTAAATTTCAGACTTGAGGATTAGTGTGAGCGTGGTTTTCTAAAGAAGTGAACTTAATTATGTAAGCAAGTTCACGGAAACAAAAGATGCCTGATAAGATATGTTCACTTAATTTCATTCAACATCATGTTTGCTGTCCTATTGTTTTCTTTTTCTTTTTTTTTCACGTCTTTCAGACAGAATTAAGAAAGTGGATTTTCAAAAGATTACATGCACAACATTTCTTTTCGCTACCTTATCCCAAGTAAAAAGTAAGTAGAAAAAGTCAATGGTGTCAGACTTAGAAAATGAATCACAAAATATAGATTTAATTACAGTATGTGCAATTTTATCCAACTAAATTTAAACAGTAAGAATAATATTGAAAAAAAAACCTTAAAATTTTGAATGCAAAATTGGGATCAAATAGTAAACATGCTCAGAAATCTTTCTACTTATTGAACTTAATTATTAGTGGTTAAAACAACACAGACATCAGGTTTAAGAGCAGAGCTACACCTTATCTGGCATGTTAAAGGGTTTACCCCACATCCTCTGTTTGGCTTTGTTTTTGATCTTACACTTCCTCCTGTCTTTTCCCTGCCCTTCCCATCCATGGTTTTAATTATCTTTATTTACCCTCTTCCTTCCTCCTACAATCTTCTTATTTCAGGCATTATCTAAACAGTAAGTAAGATCAGCTCTGCATCTTCATGTTCTTTCGCTCCATTTTCTCATCTGAGGCAGTGAGACCCCTTACATTTTTCTTCATGTCATTCTACAGCAAAAGACAAAGTGATGGCTAAGTAGTAAATTTTATTGAATGGAAATGGCCTCAGTTTAGTTTGTTTAAAATCATCCATCCACCCGGTTTTCAGCTTGCTGATTGCTGCAGTACAGATACACAGGCACACGCGCGACACACGCACCGACGCTGAGCGGAAAAGTGTTTTTTGTTTAAGTCGAATGTGAGTCAAATGGATAGGATCAATGCTGCAAAAACACACTGTTTATAAGCAGCGCTAATGCAAGCTGTGGTCTCAGATATCAGCCACTACAATCATTTTTCACACGACCCAACTCTGCAGCTGGGGATGAGAAAGATAACAAATGTACATTCTGTCAGCGAAGGGTTTGTACAGCAGCATTGTCCCCAAAGAAGAAAATGTGCTCTGATACAAAGAACATAAACTCAGTGTAAACACATGAATCAAGATTAAAGTGAACAGCTGCTTTACGTTTCAGTGCATTAACCCTTTTTTCCTTTTTCTTGCAGCAGTAATTAGTGTCCAGTAGAGAGCAGCAAACAACAACCAACGCTTGCTTTTAATGTGAAGACAGAGTTCAGATGCCTCAGAGTTTTAGAGCTTCTACAGCGTGTTAGTTTGCAGGACTGACTCAGTTTGTGTTTATATTCATGTAACTGCAGCTTCAAGTGTTCCTGTAACTAATCACTTTAGACTAAAAATACAGCAACAACAAACGGTAAAGGGGAGGCTCTTCCTTTTCCAGGATGCTCTCTGTTTGGCAGTGGCAGCCCTTCTTTGGCACAGTGGAGATCACTCACAGGGAAACAAAGAGAGAGGTCAAACTGGGTCCGAGCACCACAGACCTTCACTTTCACTGTGCACTGAGATGATTATAAATCAGAAAGACTGTGCGGAAACATGCTCGCCTTATAGACCTATGTTAAAAAGCAAGTGGAAAGCATTTCTGGATAACAATGAAGGTATTCTATTCATTAAATCAAAATTAATTCCTATTAAACTGCAGCTTGATGATGTATATCTCCTTGTTTTCAGCTCAACAGCACCCTCTTCAGGTGGTGCCATTTCATCACAGCACTATACACCATTTACAACAGTCAGGTTTATGCCCTTATTGTGTTTATTCATTTAGGTTTTAAAGCAATCTGTCTAATTACGACAACCCCCCCCCCAAAAAAAAAAAAAAAAATCAAACAAAGAAAAAACCCAAAATAAAACAAAACAAATAAAACAACATATATATATGAGAAGGGAATTTTATATATATATATATATATATATATATATA